>NW_028253665.1:0-256684 GCF_964263255.1 Lissotriton vulgaris
GTGGAGTTGGACGGTGGATTTGGAGTTGGAGGGAGGATTTGGAGTTGGAGGGTCGAGTTGGAGGGTTGAGTTGGAGTTGGAGGGAGTATTTGGAATTGTAGGGTTGAGTTAGAGTTGTAGGATGGATTTGGAGTTGGAGGGTTGAGTAGGAGGGTGGATTTGGAGTTGGAGGGTGGATTTGGAGGGTTGAGTTGGAGAGTGGTTTTGGAGTTGGAGGGAGGATTTGGAGTTGGAGGATGGAGTTGGAGGGTGGAGTTAGAGGGTGATTTGGAGTTGGAGGGTGGATTTAGAGTAGGAGGGTGGAGTTGGAGGTGGATTTGGAGTTTGAGGGTGGATTTGGAGTTGGAGGGTGGAGTTAGAGTTGGAGGGTGGATTTGGAGTTGGAGGGTGGAGTTGGAGGGTGGAGGTGGAGTTGGAGGTTCGAGTTGGAGGGTGTTTTGGGAGTGGAGGGTGGATTTGGAATTGGAGGGTAGAGTTGGAGTTGGAGGGTGGAATTGGAGATTTGAGTTGGAGGGTGGATTTGGAGTTGGAGGGTGGATTTGGAGTTGGAGGGTGGATAAGTTGGAGGGTAGATTTGGAGTTGGAGGGGTGGAGTTGGAGTTGGAGGGTAGATTTGGAGTTGGAGGGTGGATTTGGAGTTGGAAGGTTGATTTGGAGTTGGAGGGTGGATTTGGAGTTGGAGGGTGGAGTTGGAGTGTGGATTTGGAGTTATAGGGTGGATTTGGAGTTGAAGGGTGGAGTTGGAGGCGGAGTTGGAGGGTGGATTCGGAGGGTAGAGTTGGGGGTGGATTAGGAGTTGCAGGGTACATTTGGAGTTGTAGGGTCGATTTGGAGTTGGAGGGTGGATTTGGAGTTGGAGGGTGGAGTTGGAGGGTGGATTTGGAGTTGGAGGATGGATTTGGAGTTTGAGGGGGGATTTGGAGTTGGAGGGTGGAGTTAGAGTTGGAGGGTAGATTGGAGTTGGAGGGTGGAGTTTGAGGGTGGATTTGGAGTTGGAGGTTGGAGTTGGAGGGTGGATTTGGAGTTGGTGGGTGGATTTGGAATTGGAGGGTAGAGTTGGAGTTGGAGGGTGGAGTTGGAGATTGGAGTTGGAGGGTGGATTGGAGTTGAAGGGTGGAGTTGGAGTTGGAGGGTAGATTTGGAGTTGGAGGGTGGATTTGGAGTTGGAAGGTGGATTTGGAGTTGGAGGGTGGATTTGGAGTTGGAGGGTGGAGTTGTAGGATGGAGGGTGGAGTTGGAGGGTGGATTTGGAGTTGGAGGGTGGAGTTGGAGGGTGGATTTGGAGATAGAGGGTGGATTTGGAGTTGAAGGGTGGAGTTGGAGGGCGGAGTTGGAGGGTGGATTCGGAGGGTAGAGTTGGGGTGTGGATTAGGAGTTGGAGGGTAGATTTGGAGTTGGAGGGTGCTTTTGGAGTTGAAGGGTGAATTTGGAGTTGGAGGGTGGAGTTGGAGGGTGGATTTGGAGTTGGAGGGTAGAGTTGGAGGGTGGATTTGGAGTTAAAGGGTGGATTTGGAGTTGGAGGGTGGATTTGGAGTTGGAGTGTGGATTTGGAGTTGGAGGATGGATTTGGAGGGTGGAGTTGGAGGGTGGATTTGGAGTTGGAGGGAGGATTTGGAGTTGGAGGGTTGAGTTGGAGGGTTGAGTTGGAGTTGGAGGGAGTATTTGGAATTGTAGGGTTGAGTTAGAGTTGTAGGATGGATTTGGAGTTGGAGGGTTGAGTAGGAGGGTGGATTTGGAGTTGGAGGGTGGATTTGGAGGATTGAGTTGGAGAGTGGTTTTGGAGTTGGAGGGAGGATTTGGAGTTGGAGGATGGAGTTGGAGGGTGGAGTTAGAGGGTGATTTGGAGTTGCAGGGTGGATTTAGAGTAGGAGGGTGGAGTTGGAGGGTGGATTTGGAGTTTGAGGGTGGATTTGGAGTTGGAGGGTGGAGTTAGAGTTGGAGGGTGGATTTGGAGTTGGAGGGTGGAGTTGGAGGGTGGAGGTGGAGTTGGAGGTTGGAGTTGGAGGGTGTTTTTGGAGTTGGAGGGTGGATTTGGAATTGGAGGGTAGAGTTGGAGTTGGAGGGTGGAATTGGAGATTTGAGTTGGAGGGTGGATTTGGAGTTGGAGGGTGGATTTGGAGTTGGAGGGTGGATAAGTTGGAGGGTAGATTTGGAGTTGGAGGGTGGAGTTGGAGTTAGAGGGTAGATTTGGAGTTGGAGGGTGGATTTGGAGTTGGAAGGTTGATTTGGAGTTGGAGGGTGGATTTGGAGTTGGAGGGTGGAGTTGGAGTGTGGATTTGGAGTTATAGGGTGGATTTGGAGTTGAAGGGTGGAGTTGGAGGGCGGAGTTGGAGGGTGGATTCGGAGGGTAGAGTTGGGGGTGAATTAGGAGTTGCAGGGTACATTTGGAGTTGTAGGGTCGATTTGGAGTTGGAGGGTGGATTTGGAGTTGGAGGGTGGAGTTGGAGGGTGGATTTGGAGTTGGAGGATGGATTTGGAGTTTGAGGGGGGATTTGGAGTTGGAGGGTGGAGTTAGAGTTGGAGGGTAGATTTGGAGTTGGAGGGAGGAGTTTGAGGGTGGATTTGGAGTTGGAGGTTGGAGTTGGAGGGTGGATTTGGAGTTGGAGGGTGGATTTGGAATTGGAGGGTAGAGTTGGAGTTGGAGGGTGGAGTTGGAGATTGGAGTTGGAGGGTGGATTTGGAGTTGAAGGGTGGAGTTGGAGGGTGGAGTTGGAGGGTGGATTTGAAGTTGGAGGGTGGATACGTTGGAGGGTGGATTTGGAGTTGGAGGCTGTAGTTGGAGTTGGAGGGTAGATTTGGAGTTGGAGGGTGGATTTGGAGTTGGAAGGTGGATTTGGAGTTGGAGGGTGGATTTGGAGTTGGAGGGTGGAGTTGTAGGATGGAGGGTGGAGTTGGAGGGTGGATTTGGAGTTGGAGGGTGGAGTTGGAGGGTGGATTTGGAGATAGAGGGTGGATTTGGAGTTGAAAGGTGGAGTTGGAGGGCGGAGTTGGAGGGTGGATTCGGAGGGTAGAGTTGGGGTGTGGATTAGGAGTTGGAGGGTAGATTTGGAGTTGGAGGGTGCTTTTGGAGTTGAAGGGTGAATTTGGAGTTGGAGGGTGGAGTTGGAGGGTGGATTTGGAGTTGGAGGGTAGAGTTGGAGGGTGGATTTGGAGTTAAAGGGTGGATTTGGAGTTGGAGGGTGGATTTGAAGTTGGAGGGTGGATTTGGAGTTGGAGTGTGGATTTGGAGTTGGAGGGTGGATTTGGAGGGTGGAGTTGGAGGGTGGATTTTGAGTTGGAGGGAGGATTTGGAGTTGGAGGGTCGATTTGGAGGGTTGATTAGAGTTGGAGGGAGTATTTGGAATTGTAGGGTTGAGTTAGAGTTGTAGGATGGATTTGGAGTTGGAGGGTGGATTTGGAGTTGGAGGGTTGAGTAGGAGGGTGGATTTGGAGTTGGAGGGTCGATTTGGAGTTGGAGGGTAGAGTTGGAGGGTGGAGTTGGAGGGTAGATTTGGAGTTGGAGGGTGGATTTGGAGTTGGAGGGTGGATTTGGAGTTAGAGGGTGGAGTTGGAGGGTGGATTTGGGGTTGGAGGGTGGATTTGGTCTTGGAGGGTATATTTGGAGTTGGAGGGTGGATTTAGTGTTGGAGGGTATATTTGGAATTGGAGGGTGGAGTTGGAGAGTGGAGTTGGAGTTAGAGGGTGTATTTGGAGTTGGAGGGTGGATTTGGAGTTGGAAGGTGGATTTGGAGTTGGAGGGTAGATTTGGAGTTGGAGGGTGGATTTAGAGTTGCCGGGTGGATTTGGAGTTGGAGGGTGGATTTGGAGTTGGAGGGTGGATTTGGAGTTGGAGGGTAGAGTTGGAGGGTGGATTTGGAGTTAAAGGGTGGATTTGGAGTTGGAGGGTGGATTTGAAGTTGGAGGGTGGATTTTGAGTTGGAGTGTGGATTTGGAGTTCGAGGGTGGATTTGGAGGGTGGAGTTGGAGGGTGGATTTGGAGTTGGAGGGAGGATTTGGAGTTGGAGGGTCGAGTTGGAGGGTTGAGTTGGAGTTGGAGGGAGTATTTGGAATTGTAGGGTTGAGTTAGAGTTGTAGGATGGATTTGGAGTTGGAGGGTGGATTTGGAGTTGGAGGGTGGATTTGGAGTTGGAGGGTAGAGTTGGAGGGTGGAGTTGGAGGGTGGATTTGGAGTTGGAGGGTGGATTTGGAGTTGGAGGGTGGATTTGGAGTTAAAGGGTGGAGTTGGAGGGTGGATTTGGGGTTGGAGGGTGGATTTGGTCTTGGAGGGTATATTTGGAGTTGGAGGGTGGATTTGGTGTTGGAGGGTATATTTGAAATTGGAGGGTGGAGTTGGAGAGTGGAGTTGGAGTTAGAGGGTGTATTTGGAGTTGGAGGGTGGATTTGGAGTTGGAAGGTGGATTTGGAGTTGGAGGGTAGATTTGGAGTTGGAGGGTGGATTTAGAGTTGCAGAGTGGATTTGGAGTTGGAGGGTGGATTTGGAGTTGCAGGGTCGATTTGGAGTTGGAGGGTGGATTTGGAGTTGGAGGGTGGATTTGAAGTTGGAGGGTGGATTTGGAGTTGGATGGTGGATTTGGAGTTGTAGGGTGGATTTGGAGGGTGATTTGGAGTTGGAGGGTGGATTTAGAGAAGGAGGGTGGAGTTGCAGGGTGGATTTGGAGTTGGAGGATGGATTTGGAGTTTGAGGGGGGATTTCGAGTTGGAGGGTGGAGTAAGAGTTGGAGGGTAGATTTGGAGTTGGGGGTGGAGTTGGAGGGTGGAGTTGGAGGTTGGAGGGTGGATTTGGAGTTGGAGGGTGGATTTGGAATTGGAGGGTAGAGTTGGAGTTGGAGGGTAGAGTTGGAGTTGGAGGGTGGATTTGGAGTTGGAGGGTGGAGTTGGAGGGTGGATTTGGAGTCGGAGGGTAGAGTAGGAGGGTGGATTTGGAGTTAAATGGTGGATTTGGAGTTGGAGGGTGGATTTGAAGTTGGAGGGTGGATTTGGAGTTGGAGTGTGGATTTGGAGTTGGAGGATGGATTTGGAGGGTGGAGTTGGAGGGTGGATTTGGAGTTGGAGGGAGGATTTGGAGTTGGAGGATCGAGTTGGAGGGTTGAGTTGGAGTTGGAGGGAGTATTTGGAATTGTAGGTTTGAGTTAGAGTTGTAGGATGGATTTGGAGTTGGAGGGTTGAGTAGGAGGGTGGATTTGGAGTTGGAGGGTGGATTTGGAGGGTTGAGTTGGAGAGTGGTTTTGGAGTTGGAGGGAGGATTTGGAGTTGGAGGATGGAGTTGGAGGGTGGAGTTGGAGGGTGATTTGGAGTTGGAGGGTGGATTTAGAGTAGGAGGGTGGAGTTGGAGGGTGGATTTGGAGTTTGAGGGTGGATTTGGAGTTGGAGGGTGGAGTTAGAGTTGGAGGGTGGATTTGGAGTTGGAGGGTGGAGTTGGAGGGTGGAGGTGGAGTTGGAGGTTGGAGTTGGAGGGTGTATTTGGAGTTGGAGGATGGATTTGGAATTGGTGGGTAGAGTTGGAGTTGGAGGGTGGAATTGGAGATTTGAGTTGGAGGGTGGATTTGGAGTTGGAGGGTGGATTTGGAGTTGGAGGGTGGATAAGTTGGAGGGTAGATTTGGAGTTGGAGGGTGGAGTTGGAGTTGGAGGGTAGATTTGGAGTTGGAGGGTGGATTTGGAGTTGGAAGGTTGATTTGGAGTTGGAGGGTGGATTTGGAGTGGAGGGTGGAGTTGGAGTGTGGATTTGGAGTTATAGGGTGGATTTGGAGTTGAAGGGTGGAGTTGGAGGGCGGAGGGCGGAGTTGGAGGGTGGATTCGGAGGGTAGAGTTGGGGGTGGATTAGGAGTTGCAGGGTACATTTGGAGTTGTAGGGTCGATTTGGAGTTGGAGGGTGGATTTGGAGTTGGAGGGTGGAGTTGGAGGGTGGAGTTGGAGGTTGGAGGGTGGATTTGGAATTGGAGGGTGGAGTTGGAGGGTGGAGTTGGAGTTAGAGGGTGGATTTGGAGTTGGAGGGTGAATTTGGAGTTAGAAGGTGGATTTGGAGTTTGAGGGTAGATTTAGAGTTGGAGGGTGGATTTAGAGTTGCAGGGTCGATTTGGAGTTGGAGGGTGGATTTGGAGTTGGAGGGTGGATTTGAAGTTGGAGGGTGGATTTGGAGTTGGAGGGTGGATTTGGAGTTGTAGCGTGGATTGGAGGGTGATTTGGAGTTGGAGGGTGGATTTAGAGTAGGAGGGTGGAGTTGGAGGGTGGATTTGGAGTTGGAGGATTGATTTGGAGTTTGAGGGGGGATTTGGAGTTGGAGGGTGGAGTTAGAGTTGGAGGGTAGATTTGGAGTTGGAGGGGGGAGTTTGAGGGTGGATTTGGAGTTGGAGGTCGGAGTTGGAGGGTGGATTTGGAGTTGGAGGGTAGAGTTGGAGTTGGAGGGTGGAGTTGGAGATTGGAGTTGGAGGGTGGATTTGGAGTTGAAGGGTGGAGTTGGAGTTGGAGGGTGGAGTTGGAGGGTGGATTTGAAGTTGGAGGGTGGATACGTTGGAGGGTGGATTTGGAGTTGGAGGGTGGAGTTGGAGTTGGAGGGTAGATTTGGAGTTGGAGGGTGGATTTGGAGTTGGAAGGTGGATTTGGAGTTGGAGGGTGGATTTGGAGTTGGAGGGTGGAGTTGTAGGATGGAGGGTGGAGTTGGAGGGTGGATTTGGAGTTGGAGGGTGGAGTTGGAGGGTGGATTTGGAGTTAGAGGGTGGATTTGGAGTTGAAGGGTGGAGTTGGAGGGCGGAGTTGGAGGGTGGATTCGGAGGGTAGAGTTGGGGTATGGATTAGGAGTTGGAGGGTAGATTTGGAGTTGGAGGGTGCTTTTGGAGTTGAAGGGTGAATTTGGAGTTGGAGGGTGGAGTTGGAGGGTGGATTTGGAGTTGGAGGGTAGAGTTGGAGGGTGGATTTGGAGTTAAAGGGTGGATTTGGAGTTGGAGGGTGGATTTGAAGTTGGAGGGTGGATTTGGAGTTGGAGTGTGGATTTGGAGTTGGAGGGTGGAGTTGGAGGGTGGATTTGGAGTTGGAGGGAGGATTTGGAGTGTGAGGGTCGAGTTGGAGGGTTGAGTTGGAGTTGGAGGGAGTATTTGGAATTGTAGGGTTGAGTTAGAGTTGTAGGATGGATTTGGAGTTGGAGGGTGGATTTGGAGTTGGAGGGTTGAGTAGGAGGGTGGATTTGGAGTTGGAGGGTGGATTTGGAGTTGGAGGGTAGAGTTGGAGGGTGGAGTTGGAGGGTAGATTTGGAGTTTGAGGGTGGATTTGGAGTTGGAGGGTGGATTTGGAGTTAGAGGGTGGAGTTGGAGGGTGGATTTGGGGTTGGAGGGTGGATTTGGTCTTGGAGGGTATATTTGGAGTTGGAGGGTGGATTTGGTGTTGGAGGGTATATTTGGAATTGGAGGGTGGAGTTGGAGAGTGGAGTTGGAGTTAGAGGGTGTATTTGGAGTTGGAGGGTGGATTTGGAGTTGGAAGGTGGATTTGGAGTTGGAGGGTAGATTTGGAGTTGGAGGGTGGATTTAGAGTTGCAGGGTGGATTTGGAGTTGGAGGGTGGATTTGGAGTTGGAGGGTGGATTTGGAGTTGGAGGGTGGAGTTGGAGGGTAGAATTGGAGGGTGGATTTGGAGTTAAAGGGTGGATTTGGAGTTGGAGGGTGGATTTGGAGTTGGAGGGTGGATTTGCAGTTGGAGTGTGGATTTGGAGTTGGAGGGTGGATGTTGGAGGGTGGATTTGGAGTTGGAGGGAGGATTTGGAGTTGGAGGGTCGAGTTGAAGGGTTGAGTTGGAGTTGGAGGGAGTATTTGGAATTGTAGGGTTGAGTTAGAGTTGTAGGATGGATTTGGAGTTGGAGGGTGGATTTGGAGTTGGAGGGTTGAGTAGGAGGGTGGATTTGGAGTTGGAGGGTGGATTTGGAGTTGGAGGGTAGAGTTGGAGGGTGGAGTTGGAGGGTAGATTTGGAGTTGGAGGGTGGATTTGGAGTTGGAGGGTGGATTTGGAGTTAGAGGGTGGAGTTGGAGGGTGGATTTGGGGTTGGAGGGTGGATTTGGTCTTGGAGGGTATATTTGGAGTTGGAGGGTGGATTTGGTGTTGGAGGGTATATTTGGAATTGGAGGGTGGAGTTGGAGAGTGGAGTTGGAGTTAGAGGGTGTATTTGGAGTTGGAGGGTGGATTTGGAGTTGGAAGGTGGATTTGGAGTTGGAGGGTAGATTTGGAGTTGGAGGGTGGATTTAGAGTTGCAGGGTCGATTTGGAGTTGGAGGGTGGATTTGGAGTTGGAGGGTGGATTTGGAGTTGGAGGGTGGAGTTGGAGGGTAGAGTTGGAGGGTAGATTTGGAGTTAAAGGGTGGATTTGGAGTTGGAGGGTGGATTTGAAGTTGGAGGGTGGATTTGGAGTTGGAGTGTGGATTTGGAGTTGGAGGGTGGAGTTGGAGGGTGGATTTGGGGTTAAAGGGTGGATTTGGAGTTGGAGGGTGGATTTGGAGTTGGAGGGTGGATTTGGAGTTGGAGTGTGGATTTGGAGTTGGAGGGTGGATTTGGAGGGTGGAGTTGGAGGGTGGATTTGGAGTTGGAGGGAGGATTTGGAGTTGGAGGGTCGAGTTGGAGGGTTGAGTTGGAGTTGGAGGGAGTATTTGGAATTGTAGGGTTGAGTTAGAGTTGTAGGATGGATTTGGAGTTGGAGGGTGGATTTGGAGTTGGAGGGTTGAGTAGGAGGGTGGATTTGGAGTTGGAGGGTGGATTTGGAGTTGGAGGGTCGAGTTGGAGGGTGGAGTTGGAGGGTGGATTTGGAGTTGGAGGGTGGATTTGGAGTTGGAGGGTGGATTTGGAGTTAAAGGGTGGAGTTGGAGGGTGGATTTGGGGTTGGAGGGTGGATTTGGTCTTGGAGGGTATATTTGGAGTTGGAGGGTGGATTTGGTGTTGGAGGGTATATTTGAAATTGGAGGGTGGAGTTGGAGAGTGGAGTTGGAGTTAGAGGGTGTATTTAGAGTTGGAGGGTGGATTTGGAGTTGGAGGGTGGAGTTAGAGTTGGAGGGTGGATTTGGAGTTTGAGGGTGGATTTGGAGTTGGAGGGTGGAGTTAGAGCTGGAGGGTGGATTTGGAGTTGGAGGGTGGAGTTGGAGGGTGGAGGTGGAGTTGGAGGTTGGAGTTGGAGGGTGTATTTGGAGTTGGAGGGTGGATTTGGAATTGGAGGGTAGAGTTGGAGTTGGAGGGTGGAATTGGAGATTTGAGTTGGAGGGTGGATTTGGAGTTGGAGGGTGGATTTGGAGTTGGAGGGTGGATAAGTTGGAGGGTAGATTTGGAGTTGGAGGGTGGAGTTGGAGTTGGAGGGTAGATTTGGAGTTGGAGGGTGGATTTGGAGTTGGAAGGTTGATTTGGAGTTGGAGGGTGGATTTGGAGTTGGAGGGTGGAGTTGGAGTGTGGATTTGGAGTTATAGGGTGGATTTGGAGTTGAAGGGTGGAGTTGGAGGGCGGAGTTGGAGGGTGGATTTGGAGTTAGACGGTGGATTTGGAGTTTGAGGGTAGATTCAGAGTTGGAGGGTGGATTTAGAGTTGCAGGGTCGATTTGGAGTTGGAGGGTGGATTTGGAGTTGGAGGGTGGATTTGGAGTTGGATGGTGGATTTGGAGTTGTAGCGTGGATTGGAGGGTGATTTGGAGTTGGAGGGTGGATTTAGAGTAGGAGGGTGGAGTTGGAGGGTGGATTTGGAGTTGGAGGATGGATTTGGAGTTTGAGGGGGGATTTGGAGTTGGAGGGTGGAGTTAGAGTTGGAGGGTAGATTTGGAGTTGGAGGGTGGAGTTTGAGGGTGGATTTGGAGGTGGAGTTTGGAGTTGGAGGGTGGATTTGGAGTTGGAGGGTGGATTTGGAATTGGAGGGTAGAGTTGGAGTTGGAGGGTGGATTTGCAGTTGAAGGGTGGAGTTGGAGTTGGAGGGTGGAGTTGGAGGGTGGATTTGGAGTTGGAGGGTGGATACGTTGGAGGGTGGATTTGGAGTTGGAGGGTGGAGTTGGAGTTGGAGGGTAGATTTGGAGTTGGAGGGTGGATTTGGAATTGGAAGGTGGATTTGGAGTTGGAGGGTGGATTTGGAGTTGGAGGGTGGAGTTGTAGGATGGAGGGTGGAGTTGGAGGGTGGATTTGGAGTTGGAGGGTGGAGTTGGAGGGTGGATTTGGAGTTAGAGGGTGGATTTGGAGTTGAAGGGTGGAGTTGGAGGGAGGAGTTGGAGGGTGGATTCGGAGGGTAGAGTTGGGGTGTGGATTAGGAGTTGGAGGGTAGATTTGGAGTTGGAGGGTGCTTTTGGAGTTGAAGGGTGAATTTGGAGTTGGAGGGTGGAGTTGGAGGGTGGATTTGGGGTTGGAGGGTAGAGTTGGAGGGTGGATTTGGAGTTAAAGGGTGGATTTGGAGTTGGAGGGTGGATTTGAAGTTGGAGGGTGGATTTGGAGTTGGAGTGTGGATTTGGAGTTGGAGGGTGGATTTGGAGGGTGGAGTTGGAGGGTGGATTTGGAGTTGGAGGGAGGATTTGGAGTTGGAGGGTCGAGTTGGAGGGTTGAGTTGGAGTTGGAGGGAGTATTTGGAATTGTAGGGTTGAGTTAGAGTTGTAGGATGGATTTGGAGTTGGAGGGTGGATTTGGAGTTGGAGGGTTGAGTAGGAGGGTGGATTTGGAGTTGGAGGGTGGATTTGGAGTTGGAGGGTAGAGTTGGAGGGTGGAGTTGGAGGGTAGATTTGGAGTTGGAGGGTGGATTTGGAGTTGGAGGGTGGATTTGGAGTTAGAGGGTGGAGTTGGAGGGTGGATTTGAGGTTGGAGGGTGGATTTGGTCTTGGAGGGTATATTTGGAGTTGGAGGGTGGATTTGGTGTTGGAGGGTATATTTGGAATTGGAGGGTGGAGTTGGAGAGTGGAGTTGGAGTTAGAGGGTGTATTTGGAGTTGGAGGGTGGATTTGGAGTTGGAAGGTGGATTTGGAGTTGGAGGGTAGATTGGGAGTTGGAGGGTGGATTTAGAGTTGCAGGGTGGATTTGGAGTTGGAGGGTGGATTTGGAGTTGGAGGGTGGATTTGGAGTTGGAGGGTGGATTTGGAGTTGGAGGGTAGAGTTGGAGGGTGGATTTGAAGTTAAAGGGTGGATTTGGAGTTGGAGGGTGGATTTGAAGTTGGAGGGTGGATTTGGAGTTGGAGTGTGGATTTGGAGTTCGAGGGTGGATTTGGAGGGTGGAGTTGGAGGGTGGATTTGGAGTTGGAGGGAGGATTTGCAGTTGGAGGGTTGAGTTGGAGTTGGAGGGAGTATTTGGAATTGTAGGGTTGAGTTAGAGTTGTAAGATGGAGTTGGAGTTGGAGGGTGGATTTGGAGTTGGAGGGTTGAGTAGGAGGGTGGATTTGGAGTTGGAGGGTGGATTCGGAGTTGGAGGGTAGAGTTGGAGGGTGGAGTTGGAGGGTGGATTTGGAGTTGGAGGGTGGATTTGGAGTTGGAGGGTGGATTTGGAGTTAAAGGGTGGAGTTGGAGGGTGGATTTGGGGTTGGAGGGTGGATTTGGTCTTGGAGGGTATATTTGGAGTTGGAGGGTATATTTGAAATTGGAGGGTGGAGTTAGAGAGTGGAGTTGGAGTTAGAGGGTGTATTTGGAGTTGGAGGGTGGATTTGGAGTTGGAAGGTGGATTTGGAGTTGGAGGGTAGATTTGGAGTTGGAGGGTGGATTTAGAGTTGCAGGGTGGATTTGGAGTTGGAGGGTGGATTTGGAGTTGGAGGGTGGATTTGGAGTTGGAGGGTGGAGTTGGAGGGTAGAGTTGGAGGGTGGATTTGGAGTTAAAGGGAGGATTTGGAGTTGGAGGGTGGATTTGAAGCTGGAGGGTGGATTTGGAGTTGGAGTGTGGATTTGGAGTTCGAGGGTGGATTTGGAGGGTGGAGTTGGAGGGTGGATTTGGAGTTGGAGGGAGGATTTGGAGTTGGAGGGAGGATTTGGAGTTGGAGGGTCGAGTTGGAGGGTTGAGTTGGAGTTGGAGGGTGTATTTGGAATTGTAGGGTTGAGTTAGAGTAGTAGGATGGATTTGGAGTTGGAGGGTTGAGTAGGAGTGTGGATTTGGAGTTGGAAGGTGGATTTGGAGTTGGAGGGTAGAGTTGGAGGGTGGAGTTGGAGGGTGGATTTGGAGTTGGAGGGTGGATTTGGAGTTGGAGGGTGGATTTGGAGTTAGAGGGTGGAGTTGGACGGTGGATTTGGAGTTGGAGGGTGGATTTGGTCTGGAGGGTATATTTGGAGTTGGAGGGTGGATTTGGTGTTGGAGGGTGTATTCGGAGTTGGAGGGTGGATTTGGAGTAGGAAGGTGGATTTGGAGTTGGAGGGTAGATTTGGAGTTTCAGGGTGGGTTTAGAGTTGCAGGGTGGATTTGGAGTTGGAAGGTGCATTTGGAGTTGGAGGGTGGATTTGGAGTTGGAGGGTGGAGTTGGAGGGTGGATTTGGAGTTGGAGGGTGGATTTGGAGGGTGGAGCTAGAGTTGGAGGGTGGAGTTGGTAGGTGGAGTTGGAGTTGGAGGGTGGATTTGGAGTTGGAGGGTGGATTTGGAGTTGGAGGCTGGAGTTGGAGTTGGAGGGTGAAGTTGGAGTGTGGAGTTGGAGTTGGAGGGTAGAGTTGGAGGGTGGAGTTGGAGGGTGGATTTGGAGTTGGAGTTGGAGGTTGGATTTGGAGATTGGATTTGGAGTTGGAGGGTGGATTTGGAGTTGGAGGGTAGATCTGGAGTTGGAGGGTGGAGTTGGAGGGTGGATTTGGAGTTGGAGGGTAGATTTGGAGTTGGAGGGTGGAGTAGGAGTTGGAGGCTAGAGTTGGAGTGTGGAGATGGAGTTGGAGGGTGGAGTTGGAGGGTGGATTTGGAGTTGGAGGGTAAAGTTGGAGGGTGGAGTTGGAGGTTGGAGTTGGAGGGTGGATTTGGAGACGGAGGGTGGATTTGGAGTTGGAAGGTGGATTTGGAGTTGGAGGGTAAAGTTGGAGGGTGGAGTTGGAGGTTGGAGTTGTAGGGTGGATTTGGAGTTGGAGGGTGGATTTGGAGTTGGAGGGTAGATTTGGAGTTGGAGGGTGGATTTGGATTTGGAGAGTGGATTTGGAGGGAGGAGTTGGAGGGTGTAGTTGGAGAGTGGATTTGGAATGGAGGGAGGATTTGGAGTTGGAGGGTGGAGTTGGAGGGTGGAGTTGGAGGGTGATTTGGAGTTGAAGGTTGGATTTAGAGTAGGAGGGTGGAGTTGGAGGGTGGATTTGGAGTTGGAGGGTAGATTTGAAGTTGGAGGGTGGAGTTAGAGTTGGAGGGTGGATTTAGAGTTGGAGGGTAGATATGGAGTTGGAGAGTGGAGTTAGAGTTGGAGGGGGGATTTGTAGTTGGAGGGTGGATTTGTAGTTGGAGGGTGGATTTGTAGTTGGAGGGTGGATTTGGAGTTGCATGGTGATTTTGGGGTTGGAGGGTGGATTTAGGGTTGGAGGGTGGAGTTGGAGTGTGGAGTTGGAGGGTGGAGTTGGAGGGTGGATTTGGAGTTGGAGGGTATAGTTGGAGTTGGAGGTTGGAGTTGGAGGGTGGATTTGGAGTTGGAGGGTGGATTTGAAGTTGGAGGGTAGATTTGGAGTTGGAGGGTGGAGTTGGAGGGTAGATTTGGAGGGTGGATTTGGAGTTGGAGGGTGGATTTAGAGTAGGAGGGTGGAGTTGGGGGGTGGATTTGGAGTTGAAGGGAGGATTTGGAGTTGGAGGGTGAAGTTGGAGGATGGAGTTGGAGGGTGGAGTTGGAGGGTGGATTTGGAGGGTGGAGTTGAAGTGTGGATTTGGAGTTGGAGGGTGGATTTGAATTAGGAGGGTGGAGTTGGAGGGTGGATTTGGAGTTGGAGGGTGGAGTAAGAGTTGGGGGTAGATTTGGAGTTAGAGGGTGGATTTGGAGTTGGAAGGTGAAGTTGGATTGTGGAGTTGGAGTTGGAGGGTAGAGTTGGAGGGTGGAGTTGGAGGGTGGATTTGGAGTTGGAGGGTAGATCTGGAGTTGGAGGGTGGAGTTGGAGGGTGGATTTGGAGTTGGAGGGTAGATTTGGAGTTGGAGGGTGGAGTAGGAGTTGGAGGCTAGAGTTGGAGTGTGGAGATGGAGTTTGAGGGTGGAGTTGGAGGGTGGAGTTGGAGGGTGGATTTGGAGTTGGAGGGTAAAGTTGGAGGGTGGAGTTGGAGGTTGGAGTTGGAGGGTGGATTTGGAGACGGAGGGTGGATTTGGAGTTGGAGGGTGGATTTGGAGTTGGAGGGTAAAGTTGGAGGGTGGAGTTGGAGGTTGGAGTTGGAGGGTGGATTTGGAGTTGGAGGGTGGATTTGGAGTTGGAGGGTAGATTTGGAGTTGGAGGGTGGATTTGGATTTGGAGAGTGGATTTGGAGGGAGGAGTTGGAGGGTGTAGTTGGAGAGTGGATTTGGAATGGAGGGAGGATTTGGAGTTGGAGGGTGGAGTTGGAGGGTGGAGTTGGAGGGTGATTTGGAGTTGAAGGTTGGATTTAGAGTAGGAGGGTGGAGTTGGAGGGTGGATTTGGAGTTGGAGGGTAGATTTGAAGTTGGAGGGTGGAGTTAGAGTTGGAGGGTGGATTTAGAGTTGGAGGGTAGATTTGGAGTTGGAGAGTGGAGTTAGAGTTGGAGGGGGGATTTGTAGTTGGAGGGTGGATTTGTAGTTGGAGGGTGGATTTGGAGTTGGAGGGTGGATTTGGAGTTGCGTGGTGATTTTGGGGTTGGAGGGTGGATTTAGGGTTGGAGGGTGGAGTTGGAGTGTGGAGTTGGAGGGTGGAGTTGGAGGGTGGATTTGGAGTTGGAGGGTATAGTTGGAGTTGGAGGTTGGAGTTGGAGGGTGGATTTGGAGTTGGAGGGTAGATTTGAAGTTGGAGGGTAGATTTGGAGTTGGAGGGTGGAGTTGGAGGGTAGATTTGGAGGGTGGATTTGGAGTTGGAGGGTGGATTTAGAGTAGGAGGGTGGAGTTGGGGGGTGGATTTGGAGTTGAAGGGAGGATTTGGAGTTGGAGGGTGAAGTTGGAGGATGGAGTTGGAGGGTGGAGTTGGAGGGTTGAGTTGGAGGGTGGATTTGGAGGGTGGAGTTGAAGTGTGGATTTGGAGTTGGAGGGTGGATTTTGAGTTGGAGGGTGGATTTGAATTAGGAGGGTGGAGTTGGAGGGTGGATTTGGAGTTGGAGGGTGGAGTAAGAGTTGGGGGTAGATTTGGAGTTAGAGGGTGGATTTGGAGTTGGAGGGTAGAGTTGGAGTTGGAGGGTGGAGTTGGAGGGTAGAGTTGGAGGGGGGAGTTGGAGGGTGGAGTTGGAGGGTAGATTTGGAGTTTGTTAGATTGAGCGATCTCAGGGGAGGGCAGGAAGTGTACCTTACCACCCTGTGACCCCCTCTTCCAGAAATACAGCCGAGCACTGGTGGGAGACCCTTCTGGCGGAGAGTCTTGTATCTAAGATCGTACTCGCTGAGCTAGCACCACTTGACAAAGAGACACCACACAGTAGGTTCTGAAGAACGTATTCTTTATCTAGCAAGATATCTGGATCTTTATGATCTGCAAGGTTCGTATTTACAAGTAGAGCAAGGGCTTATAGAGTCTCAGCAAGGATAGGATTAGCGGGACAGTCTTAAGGTTCAGGGTCAATGTAGGTGCGTATCCGGCGCACAGCTCTCAATCCTCGAGCCGGGGGATATGGTACGATCTTGGGTCCAGCCAGACCAGAACAGTTGATGAGTCGTGACCACGTCAGCTGGGCTCAGATGGATCAGGCAGAAGTCCGTCTCTGCCAAGTGGGAGCCACGACATCGTAAGCAGGGCTCAGGTGTTCTCAATGTTGCAAGTGAGCCGTGACCACATCAACAGGGCTCAGATGGTTCAGGCAGAAGTCTGTCTCTGCCAGTTGGGAGCCGCAACGATGTCATCAGCGCTCACCAAGGTTCCAAGGTCCGAATAGTTTCTTCTTCGATGTTATGTTGAGCCGCGACCACGTCAGCAGGGTGAATTTGGAGTTGGAGGGTGGAGTTGCAGGGTGGATTTGGAGTGGGAGGGTAGATTTGGAGTTGGAGGGGGGATTTGGAGTTGGAGGGTGGAGTTGGAGTTGGAGTTGGAGGGTCGAATTGGAGGGTGGAGTTGGAGGGTGGATTTGGAGTTGAAGGGTGGATTTGGAATTGGAGGGTGGGGTTGGAATTGGAGGGTGGAGTTGAAGTTGGAGGTTGGAGTTGGAAAGTGGATTTAGAGTTGGAGGGCGGATTTGGAGTTGGAGGGTGGATTTGCAGTTGGAGGGTAGATTCGGAGTTGGAGGGTGGATTTGGAGGTTAGAGTTGTAGGGTGGAGTTTTAGGGTCGATTTTGAGGGTAGAGTTGGAGTTGGAGTTGAAGGGTGGATTTTGAGTTGGAGGGCGGATTTGGAGTTGGAGGTTGGAGTTGGAGGGTCAAATTGGAGGGTGGAGTTGGAGGGTGGATTTGGAATTGGCAGGTGGATTTGGGGTTGGAGGGCGGATTTGGAGTTGGAGGGTGGATTTGGAGTTGGAGGGTAGATTCGGAGTTGGAGGGTGGATTTGGAGGGTAGAGTTGGAGGGTGGAGTTGGAGGGTGGATTTGGATTTGGAGGGTGGAGTTTGAGGGTGGAGTTGGAGGGTGGATTTGGAGTTGGGGGTTGGATTTGGAGTTGGAGGGTGAATTTGGAGTTGGAGGGTGGAGTTGAAGTTTGAGGTTAGAGTTGGAGGGTGGATTTGGAGTTGGAGGGTGGATTTGGGGTTGGAGGGCGGATTTGGAGTTGGAGGGTGGATTTGGAGTTGGAGCGTGGATTCGGAGTTGGAGGGTGGATTTGGAGGGTAGAGTTGGAGGGTGGAGTTGGAGGGTGGATTTGGATTTGGAGGGTGGAGTTTGAGGGTGGAGTTGGAGGGTGGAGTTGGAGTTGGAGGGTGGATTTGGAGTTGGGGGTTGGATTTGGAGTTGGAGGGTGAATTTGGAGTTGGAGGGTGGAGTTGTAGGGTGGATCTGGAGTTGTAGGGTGGATTTGGAGTTTTAGGGGGGATTTGGAGTTGGAGGGTGGAGTTGGAGGGTGGATTTGGAGTTGAAGGGTGGTTTCAGAGTTGGAGGGTGGATTTGGAGTTGAAGGGTGGTTTCAGAGTTGGAGGGTGGATTTGGAGTTGGAGGGTGGAGGGTGGGGTTGGAGGGTGGATTTGGAGGGTGGATGAGTTGGAGGGTGGATTCGGAGTTGGAGGGTGGAGTTGGAGTTAAAGGGTGGATTTGGAGTTGGAGGGTGGATTTGGAGATGGAGGGTGGATTTGGAGTTGGAGGGATTTTCAGTGCTCAGTAATCTAGAATCAAAAGAGAGATGTTAAGCAAATAAATTAAATGTTATTTTTTAAAACAAACAAAACACATTTTAATTAAATTGCTTTCCTGTAACTGCTGCTAACAAACCCTGCTTTGTAACACATAAAATCATGCATCCCCTTGTTTTTAGTCGACCCTATCCAAAAACCAGGAGATGAGCCGAATTTGCCTTTATCTCCCGGGGCAGATGGTTAAACAGCAGAAAGATCCAGGCACATTTTTGATGTCTGGTCAACCTAGGCAATGGCACATTTTGGAATGATTGTGTATTAGTCAAGGTAAAGAAGCTAGTACTAGTAATGCATCCCCAGTCGGCCTTCCTGGCCAGTCAGATTGTTTCTTGATACACAATTGCAGTAAAGCTGACTAAGCTGGTAAAGTAAGCAGAGCAGATAAACAATCTTTTTTTGTCAGGGTGGCCAGGGAGTCGGTGCTTTAAATGTGCTAAACACTTGAAGTGGGACACCCTGCCGATCTAGTGACTCTGGATTGGTTTTCTGGCAGGCTTTTTGGCAGATTTCCGGCAGGTACTGCTTGTTAAAGGCCACTGCAGTTCACATACCAGCTTTGATTGTGCCAGTCCCAACTCTAAACTGCTTCCAAACTAGTCCTGAACTGCTCCCGGCTCAAAGATGCGCAACTCAGGCATTGCATTGGTCAACCCTGCTGCCTGTCACTATGGTCTGCAACGCCGCTATGATCTGCAGCACTGCAGTGTTGCAATATATGTTGGCAGCTTTAGCAGCCGCTTGCAGTCATGTTGAATAACAGCACAGCTGTATCTTCTCGGCTGTGTATTTTCACAGAGGAAGAGGCACAATGTGTTGCATCACCAACAATGAGACAGTAGCTAGGCTACAGCTTTAACATATTAATTGATCTCATCAAAGCCTATGACTGGGGAATATTAAAGTTTAGATTTACTGTAATGGTATCAAACCAACAAGAAATCACACTTAAGCATTGAATTGTGAACTCAATGTTTTGCTTTTTTAAATAACTATATTTCTATCACTGAACAGAATAAAATGACAATATAACTGCCATCCTTTTAATAGGATCTTTGATAGACCCCAACATAGTTACAACATGCTTCAAGCCTTGCTTCCATCAGCACTTCTGGTGGTCACAACCCATCGGTCACACCTCCATGTTCTCCACCTCATTCCTACAATTCCCAACTGAGCCCATCTCCACCCAGCACAATCACAGCTCAAGAACATAGGGAAACACACTGAAGAAATAACACGTACCACGGCTGGGGTAGAAGTTGTAAATTGGTGGCTGGCAGAAGAAGCGCCTAAAAACAAGAAATGATAGATTAATAGGAGAAGAAAGCATGACCAATATCTTATCTTATCCCATCCGGTATTTATTACCTTATCTAATTTGTTAGGGTATTAACTATCTTATCTTGTTATGGTATTTATTATCTAATCTGTTAGCAGATTTTGTTTGTTATAGTATCTTTTATGGTATCTGTAATGATATCACTACTCTTACCACTCACATATCATCCTTTATCTCGTACCTCTTATATCTCATTATTTGTTTATCACACTATTAGCTCGGATATGGCTTCCACTTAGCTTCCCTTTCTTGTAATTTTTGTTTCTCAACTCTCATGTTTTTTCTTTTATCTCTTGTTTTTAGCTTGCATCTCTTACATCTCTTATGTCTCTTAATGCATATCCTTTATGCCTCATCTCATTTCTGCTGCATCATATCTCTCATTAATATTTTGATTAATTTCTTTTTGTTCAGTTCTGGTCTGATCTAGTACAAAACACATCAGGTTTTGCTAATGCTCGTAAGTGCTGCCCTGCAACATCCTCTCCCACTGCACCCAAACAAAACTGGTCTTCATTAGTCCCTGATATTTATGCATTATTTATCACACACCCTTCTGTTTAACGATGCTCCCATGGTACTTGAAACCTCATCAGAGAACAGTCCTATTGGAAGCATGTATATCTCTTTCAAAATAAGACAAATCTACCCTGCAGAATCTGTTGCCGTTGCAGTAGTAAATCTAAGAGACATCGGCGCCAAAACACCCTGGTAATGCCCCAGTACTTGATCCTGTCCTGTTTCATCAATCAGGACACAGTTCTACTAATGGACCTCAGTCCTGACCTGCAGAGTCCCTTCCCATTGCAACAGTCAGGCCTTGTTAGGCCAGCGCTGCCAAAACCACTGATAATCTCCTGACTACAGCTGTACTTCTAATAATCTCCTGACTTCAGATGTTTTTTGAATAATCTCCTGACTGAAGCTGTTTTTCTAATAATCTCCTAACTGCAGCTATTTTTCTAATAATCTCATAACTGCAGCTTTCTTTCTAATAATCTCCTGACTGCAGCAATCTTTCTAATAATATCCTTACTGCAGCTGTTTTTCTAATAATCTCCTGACTGCAGCTATCTTTCTAATAATCTCCTGACTGCAGCTGTTTTTCGAATAATCTTCTGACTGAAGCTGTTTTTTAAATAATCTCCTAACTGCAGCTATCTTTCTAATAATCTCCTAACTGCAGCAATCGTTCAAATAATCTCCTGACTGCAGGCGTCTTTCTAATAATCTCCTGACTGCAGCTATCTTTCAAATAATCTCCTGACGGCAGCTGTTTTTCGAATAATCTCCTGAATGCAGGTGTTTTTCTAAAAATCTTATGACTGTTAGTGTCTGTATAATAATCTCCTGACTGCAGCTGTCTTTCTAATAATCCCGACTGCAGCTGTCTTTCTAATAATCCCGACTGCAGCTGTATTTCTAATAGTCTCCAAACTGCAGCTGTTTTTCTAATAATCTCCTGACTGCTGCTGTTTGCCTAATAAACTACTCTGTGCAGCTGTCTTTCTAATAATCCCGACTGCAGCTGTCTTTCTAATAGTCTCCTGACTGCAGCTGTTTTTCTAATAATATCCTGACTGCTGCTGTTTGTCTAATAAACTACTCTGTGCAGCTGTCTTTCTAATAATCTCCTGACTGCAGCCGTCTTTCTAATAATCTCCTGAATGCAGGTGTTATTCTAATAATCTCTTGACTGCAGCTGTCTTTCTAATAATCTCCTGACTGCAGCTGTCTTTCTAATAATGCCCTGACTGCAGCTGTCTTTCTAATAATCTCATGACTGCAGCCTTCTTTCTAATAATCTCCTTACTGCAGGTGTCTTGCTAATATTCCCCTGACTGCAGCTGTCTTTCTAATACATCAATCGAAACGCAGCTCTATCAGTACATCTCAGTCCTAACCTGCAGAGTCCCTTACGATTGCAACAATATTTTAGTCAAGTCATCGAGGGCTATATTACTTACTACCTCCTTGTCCCTTGGAGCCTAGCATGATTGGGAACCATCGGACATCAAAGTAATGTCACCTTGAGGAGCACCATCTGCTTGCCTAGCACAGACTTATGCTCAGGTAGGAAACCTTCAGGTTGGGTTGAGATCTATTTCTTGGAACATGCAGGAGGCTCCTAGTATACTCCAAATGGTGTCCTGGAATGTGAACGGGGTGAAGTCGGAAATGACCCTTCTACATTGGATCCAATATATTGAATCCTTCGACATCTGTATTCTTCAGGAAAGCTGGAGCACATCCCCAGTTTATTCCCTAGGCTATGTAACGTTCCATCGCCCAGCATCTTTTCATAATCTTGGTCTACTTGCGGGGGGAGCATTAATCTGGGTTAGCATTGTGCTCCGTTGTATAATGTGCAGACTTCCATCTAGCAGCACAGATATTTTAGGTATCAAACTAAAAGGCCAGAATGGTGTCTCCCTCAATGTTTATAGTGTTTACACCAAAGGGACTAGGGGGCGTAGGAGGTCTGTCGCGATACCCTATGTCAAGGAGCTCTTGGATAATAGGCCTTCCCCATGCCCCTTGACTGAAGCTGGAGATTTAATGTTACTTTTGAACCAATGGAGAGGGAGAATGTTTGTCGAATGAGGAAAGAGGATGATCTGTGGCAAAGTCCCAATCTTGACCTGCCTCAAATAAAAAAAGGTCCCAAGTGGCACTCCAGCTAATGCTTTTTCCCTGGAGTTTGGACTAAGGGATGCAGAAGGCAGGACTATTAGGAATAAATTGGGAGCAAATACATTTAATAGGACAAATAGCATAAATTGTATATACTATTTTCTGGTAGACCTATGGTTATGGACCAGGGTGATTGACATGGCATTTGGTTCTAACGCCAACAGCGATCATAATCCCCTGGTTTTTACTTTGGTGTCACACTGTGGGGACCCGCCTAGTTGCACTAGATCTGATCTAACAGCAAGGGAGCTATTTACAACAAATGATAACCAGTGCCTTAAGTGGCGACAGGTGATTCAGGACAAAGACAAGCTAGAATTAATTAAGCAATATTTACTGGCTTGTACTGCAGAGATCTCATGCTTAACCATTCAACCTGGAGGCCTGGAGGAGATCCCAGCTTGCCACACTTGCTTTTAGAGCAGTTGGCTGCACATTTTATTGACCCTTTACGCTCTGCTAAATTGGGGCCAAAGCTAAGATCTCAGTTTGCATGGTACAATCAGGAGTATAGTTGTCTTAGACAGCAACTGTCCATGGTGAATAGATTTAAGAACTTGGTCCTAGTGTGAGACAGAAGAAGGACTTATAGGTCAGTTCAGATAGGAACGAAAAGAGAGTGGGACGACAATAGGAGGAGGTTAATTCAGCAGGCCTGCAGCAGTGAAGATTCACAGAAGTTCTGGTTCTTAGTTACCAGGAGGGATGGCAATAGGCCACCACCAACGGCCAATAATATTTCTATTTCCGCATTGTATGACCACTTTAACCACTTATAATCAGGGTCATGTGTGCTAGGTACACAAGTATCTGCCCCAGATTTTGCTTATGCAACTGTTAAGGATTTTTTCTTTAAAAGAGAAATCAGGACCTGCTTTGATTCAATTACTAAGGCAAAAGCCACTGGACCTGTTGGCATTCCTGGCAATGTATTTCTATATGATAAAGAGAATTGGAAAAGTTAGATTTGTTATTTAGCTAAAGCACTAGCAAAGGTGGCCCAAATACCTAAAACTTTGGAATGGAGCAGAGGTGATCCCTATATTTAGGAAAGGTGCTTGGTCTTCCACCTGCAGAAATAGACCCATCACTGTTATAGACTGTGTCCAAAAGGTGTTCTCCCTGCAAATACACACCCATCACTCTTATAGACTGTGTCCAAAAGGTGGTGTCCCGAGCACTTCTTGCGAAGATACAGGACTGGATCACTGAAAATAACATCTTCACCCCCTTCCAAGCTGGCTTCAGACAAAAGATAGGCACCATTGATCAGGTGTTTTGTTTCCTTCTGTCTTGGAAGACTGTGCTTATTGGCCAGGGGAGCCTCTATGTAGATTTTATTGACTTCTAGACTGCTTTCACTCTTGTGCCAAGGAATAAGCTAGGGCAAGTCCTAAAGGACATGGGGATTCTCCTCGAGGTTTTATCTCTTGTCATCCGCCATCTTGAAGCTAATTTTGCCAGGGTACGCTGGGGTGGCCAAGGCTAGCTTAGTAACCCAATTAATGCTGGCAAGGGTGTACGTCAGGGCTGTGTTCTGGCACCCATAGTCTTTTTGCTCTTTGGGAATGGTGTTGTCCGGTATCTTTCTCAAATTCCAGCAGATGCCCCTACTCTGTGGTGGTGGGGGGGCAGGGTAGTTGTGACATTAATGTTTGCTGATGATCATTATTAGTTTCCAAAACACTGGGATTAGAGGCCAATACATGAAAGACAACGCTTTTATTGCTTAATCTTCACAAATCAGAGATAAATTATTATTGGGAGGTGTTCCTTTGGAAAGGGTTAGTACCATTGATTATCTAGGTGTTACACTTACAGACAATATGTCCTGGAAGCCCCGCTGGACCAAGATGTCTCTCAGACACCGCCAGCCATATTAGGATGCCCAAAAAGAAATGCTTTTCCACGGCGGGTTCTCCGCCATGGAAAAGCATATGGAGCTTCACTGCGGGGGCCCATTGCGGGCCCCCTGGGTGAAGGGGGCTGGGCGGTGCACATGGGGGGTACCTATGGTACCCCCCTGCATTTGTATGCAGTAATCCGCAGGCATTGCTAGGAGGGAGATTTGTAAGCTTGGAAAGATCCACGCCCCCCCGTCGTATGAGAATTGACTGAGGGCTGTACTGGGCATGGCACGTTTGGACTTGGGTATTTGGGTTGACAATGGCTGTTCCTGGTTTGGGCCAGAGAAATTAGACTAATCCGAAACCCCTAAGTCCAATGATTACATCTAAGCTTTATCCAAAGAAGCTGGCCTGGTTAGGCCTACAGCCAATGCAATTGCAGAAGCCGGGGCGCCCCGGTCGGATTGATGGCTTCTCGCGTCTATTTGCAGTCACTCTATGGTGAGATGAGGAAATAAACAAACAAAAAAAAACATCTTCCTCCAGACAAACACACAATCTTATCGGGCTTCCACCGGCCTCCAGGGGTCTCTATCCATTAGTCCCCTCCTCCCCATCCCACCCATCCTTCAGAGCTTGCAGTGCCATTTCCCAGAATCCCTTCCCTTTGGGGACACCCAGTCGCCTTCCGCTATACTTTCCCTGACCTCACTTGCTCCTCTCCTATCATACCCATTCAGAGCGTGCAGCTTCCTGTTGGGCACACTCAGTCCCCACCCGCCCTACTTTCCCCCGACTTCACTAGCTCTCTCCAGCTCCATGATCCCTGGGACCTAGCCTCCCAATCCCTTCCACACACATCACTGGAAGGCTGCCTGAGCGAGATAGCACTCTGCCTACAACAACTCAAGACAGAGGTTCGTAGTCTACTACATATCACTGAGACTTTGCCTGATAACTCCAGATCAAGCTGTGCTACCACAAAAAATCACCATCTCCGCTCGTGCCCTGATTGCGGGTGTTCCGGGCTCCATCCCCCCTGACGCTCGGAGGTCCCTGTCTCATGTCTCCCACATACCTCATAGGTTGCCCCCCACTCCCTAATGACCCAGCTCACCCCTCCAGATGTACAGCCTCCCTTTCCAATACGGATATCCATTCTCTCCTACATTCTTATGTTCCAGCACATCCCCCCACCATATCAAACTTGCAACAAATTGAATCCATCCCACGGATCCCTTCAGGGAACCTAGGCCTAACACCAGAACCTTAAATAGGAACAACCTCACACGAGTCACCACCATGCTATCCGCTCCAACAGATGCCATCATTAGTCTCAAATGTATGCTCCTAAATTGTAGTTCGGCAGCTAAATACGCTGCAGACATTGCCGACCTCACCCTGGCGCAGGATCTTGACCTTGTAAGGTTGATGGAAACCTGGCTAAATGACTCAGCTGCCCCCTTCCTAGACCTTTTAATACCTCCCAACTATGCTATCATTAGGCTGGACCGATCCTGTGGGCAAGGTGGAGGCAACGCTGATTTACATCGGAGCAATCTTACAATGAAGGTACTACAGACTGACATACTTCTGTCCTGTGAATACCTATGCATTGAAGTGACTGGTGGCAACAATCCCTCCTGCAAACTGCACACGTTTGACCATCCCCCTAGCGACAGACGTACCTCCACAGAACAGACCATGGACAATATTTCAGCCAATGTAGACTTCCATGGCACTCAGATCTTCCTGGGAGATTTCATCCTCCATTGGAATGATGTAAATGACGTGGTGGTCAATAGCCCTAAATCCTTCCTTCTTGACCTCAACCTAATCCAAATCTGTGACAGCCCTACTCATATTAAAGGAGCTTCTTTAGATCTTGTCATTGGTAAGCCCAACTCCATCCTCCTTGATTCAATCCTCCCATGTGATTGGACACACCACTATTGCATCACCTTCCGTATCCTGGAATTGATAAGATCAGGTAAAGCCCAGCCAAAGAACCCAAAACAGTTGAAAAGGTGCCTAAGGAACATCAACCCTCATGATCTGACGGCTCTATGTGATAACATCCTGCCCCCCACCTAACATGCTGGATGTCCAAGACCTTACAGCCCACTATAATCACGCAATTCTGAATGTATACTGAAATATATGTCACGATGCGGAGAACTACTGTGTACATGTCTATGTTATGTGCAGTGACCTAATTTGCAAATAAAGAAATTTTCAAAAAAAAACAAAAAAAAACAAACATGCTGGATGTCCAAGACCTTACAGCCCACTATAATCACGCAATTCTGAACATACTAGACTCCGTCGCACCACTACAGCTTAAAATAATCTCCTCTAAACTCTCCAAACCATGGTTTAGAAACTTAAGACCTGCTGAAAGTCTAAGGCGGTCCTATCCCTCCCTTGAGCATCTTTACCACCTAAGGTCCCTGAGAAGCATATATAACAAAAGCAACATATGCTCGAAGGCCAGCTTTATCAGATCTCAGCTGGACCAAGCAAAAAACCGTCCCAAAAAATTGTTCGAACTCATCAAGTCCCAAGCCAATAGTCATCCGAACGCCGCACCTCTGGGTCAAGGGACATTGCCTTATAGCAAAGACTTCACAGATTTATTCACAGATAAGACCAGTAAGATTGAAACTGAATTATGATTAGGGCTCCCGGTTTTCCGTTTAAACGGATTTTTACATATAAATACAGACGGAAAACAAGTTTTCCTTTGTCTGTATTTATATTTAAAAATGGCAAAATACGAGTAAATCTTGCAGAGCTGCCGTAGTTCAGAGTTGCCGTGCCACGCCCCTGTTTTGATACTGGGAATTCCTTTTAGTGACGTGCTGTGGTGTGAACCTATTGGCTCAGGGTCTGTGACCCTGAGCTAATCCTGATCGTAGCGTCACTGTGTGGGCGTGCTAACACCTCCATCCCGCCCTGGGAATTTCTGCCCTTTATTTTGTGGGCTCACCTGGCTGTTTTTTCTTTTGCCTGCACTACGGAATAGTGACGTTTGAAGACGCCTTCCTGTTCAGCATCTCCAGGGATCCAGAACTCCACTGCTCGGATTAGCTCTGCGCCAGCCGCTCCCGCCTCTCTCTGTCCCTCTGCAGCCTGCCCTCCCTCCCCCACCCCACGTATGGAGGCAGCACCAGGTGTTCGCTCCCACCCCCCACCCCCGTCTTGTGGTCTTGTTTTCATTTTTATGGTGATACGTGTACCTTACGGTATAGTGACTTTTTGGGAATAGCTGTTTTAATAGGCAGCTATTGAAAATTATGTCCTAAATGAGAGACTTGCTGCCAGCCCCAGGCTTCTCTATGCCTAAACTCTGCGCCTCCCACCCTCCGGCATAAAGGCTATCGAGTACCAGTAAAAAGCAGAGTGTTACTAAATCCTTTCGTGACAATGCTCCTAATGTCCTTCATGTATTTTCCGTAAATATGATTTGCTCACCAGCCCTCAGACTTGTGACAAACCCCCACCCACTTCCGCACTAGTGATTAAACGTGAATTAAACAATTGATTGTGTGCACTGCAGCATGCATTCAAAACATTCTGTTACTGCCTGCATAAGCCTCACTGCACAGGAAAGCTCTGAGGAGCGCAGCAACTCAGTGTTTCAAATGAAACATTTGTAATTTTTAGTAGAGTCGGAAATAGTAGCTTGGCCCCAAACACATCTCTGTCCAATAACCCCCATTGGCTGCTTATCCGCAGATGCAGAACATGATGCATCTCTCTGTCCCTCTGCAGCCTCGGGCTCCTGCCCTCCCTCCCCACCCCAAGTAAGAAGGCAGCACCAAGTGTTCGCTCCCCCCGTCTTGTGGACTCGTTTTCATTTTGTTTTTATTGTGATCGGTGTCCTAACTGTAGAGTGACTGAAATGCCCTCTAAGGCCTTCATTCATTTTTTGGGGGTTAGCTGTTTTAATAGGCAGCTATTGAAAATTTCTTCAGTACATTTTTGTGCCATGCTGGTCACTGTGTACCATGCTCTCCTAAATGAGAGACTTGCTGCCAGCCCCAGGCTTCTCTATGCCTAAACTCTGCCTCCCATAATCGCCTCTGGGATAATCCCCACTGTCCTAAAAAAGGTTTCCAAGTACCTGTGAAAAGCAGAGTGTTACTAAAATCCTTTCGTGACAATGCTCCTAATGTCCTTCATGTATTTTCTGTAAATTTGCCGAAACTCCGCAAACTCCGCGAACGGAGCGTAGTTCTTTGCCCAGGGTTACTGTAAATACGATTTGCTCACCAGCCCTCAGACTTGTGACAAACCCCCACCCACTTCCGCGCTAGTGATTAAACGTGAATTAACAATGTGATCGCATACATTTTATTCATTCTTTGTTATGCCTTGAGTTTGGTGATTCGATCCATGATAGTCTGTGCTGCTGCTGCCCCAGAAGTACCTTTCCTCTGTTCTGGGAGCTGTCTCTGCTGCAACTCCCCCCTACGCATGCTGTGGCCCCCAGTCAAGGCATCACAAGTTCTCTATAGTTACATAATCAGGAGAATATTCAATGTACTACTTTTATATTGTGTGACAAACGTATATCTGTTGCGTATTTATTGGAGAATTACATTTTTATTTTTAAATGCTTTACAACTGAAATGATATTATTCGAACCTGTGACCACCAGATTACCCTCTCTGACAAATTTGAAGCTAATTTTGAATATGTCTTAAAAAGTGTGCTTAGCTACAGCTCTCATTTAAATTTGTTTTCATAGTTTGGTCATGGTGTCCTTTTGCATCATTTCTTATTGTGGTATGACAGAATCTCTTGGCAATTCCAGTGTCATTAGCAAATATTGAAAGGGTTTTCAGTGGTCTTCATTTCATTAACAAACCAGAAAGAGCCTCAATGTCCGCAAAGTCTCTTGAAATGCACATGTGCTTGTGCTACAATGGCAAAGTTTTCAGATGAATGTATTGTGTTGACCAATTACAACCGGGCGCTGGTGTTCATTGTCAATTTAAATAAATGCGGAAAAATACTAGCTGTAGCGGCGTCTTTTGCTTGTGGCAAAAATAAATGCGGATAAATACTAAACAAATGCCCAAAAAATAAATATGGATAAATACAGACGGAAATGGCAAAAAAATAAATACCATAAAACTGGGAGCCCTAATTATGATCTGCCTGTGACCACCTGTTGTTCGGTCCACTGACCTCCCTCTGTCCACCTGGTAGGGATTTTATTGGTCCGTCGCAACCCCACCTCCCCAAAAACAATGCACGCTGTCAACTCTGAAACCTTCCAACCACTACAATGACATGCTGCCATCAAACTTTTTCCCTGAAGTGAGATCCTCCTTTCTAACAGTGTGGGCCACGATCATCAATGCATCACTTCGGCAAGGTGCTATTCCAGATTGCCTTAAATCGGGTCAAGTAACCCCGATTTTAAAGAAACCTACTGCTGATCCTATGGACCTTCATAACTTTTGCCCAATCTCCAACATCCCCACCTTAGCAAAGCTTCTGGAGAAATGTGTGCTTGCCCAACTTTGCAACCACATCGACCATTTCCAACTCCTAGGCCAATGCCAATCTGGTTTTCGTTCGGGCCATAGCACAGAGTCGGCTCTAACGCACATTGTCGATGATGCTTTAAGAATGCTGGACCATGATAAGTCATGTCTACTGATCCTTCTTGACCTCTCGTTAGCATTTGACACTGTCAAACACGATAACCTAATTGACCTTTTAGAACACAGGATGGGGTTGTCTGGGCCTGTGCCCAATTGGTTCACTTTGTTCTTCCTGAATAGATCCCAATGCTTCAAGGTAAACCAATCCCTGTCCCATCCAGCACCAGTTACGCTGGGGGTTCCCCAAGGTTCAGCACTCTCTCCCACACTCTTTAGCTTGTTCATGGAGCCTCTAACAGTAATGCTGAAATCATCCAGTATTACTATCACATGTATGCGGACGGCGGACGATACTCAACTTTACCTGAAGATCGCCTCCCCTGAGGACATCCAGTCCCTCAACTCAGTCCTGCTGGAAACACAAAGCTGGCTGACACGTAACCACCTGAAACTAAATGCGCTAAAAACAGAATTCCTCCTAATCTCGCTTGGTATTATACTAGACAAAAGTCTGAACATGAAAAAGCACATCAGTCCCCTCACCAAAGTAGTGAACTACAAACTCAGCATCCTAAGGAAGCTCAAACCCTTTCTCCCGGCTCATGACCTAAAGGCTGCAGTGCAAGCATTGGTGATCGCAACGCTGGACTATGGCAGTGCAACGCTCTGTGGCTTTCCCAGAGTAGAAACGGCTCCCCTTAGGGCGGCCCTCGATGCTGCGGCTAGGCTCATAACGGGCACTAAAAAATTCAATCATATATCTCCGGTCCTGCTGGCCCTCACATATGAAGCTCAGATACAGCTGAAAATTGCATGCATGACACACAAAGCCATTCACCTCAAGATCCCGATGTATCTTGCTCATAAATTGGAGCTCTAATGTGATTCAAGACCCTCTAGAAGTGCCAGCACCCTCTTACTCAAACCACAAAAATACAAGAAAAAAAAGACCTACAATCGAGCATTCTCAGGTTTGGCGCCAAGGATCTGGAACTCTCTTCCCCCTGAAGTCAGGGTGATCACTTCCACTGTCCTCTTCAAAATAGAAGTATAAGGGCTCTTGATGAAGAAACATCAGCCTCAGTCTGCCTTCGCAACTTGACTCCCGGGCTATCAATGCTGTTTTGTGGCCTAGCGACTGGGCTCACGATAATGTCGGACATTTTAAACCTATGTACTTTTCGCTATGTTGAATATGTATGGTTGCATGTACAGGTCCTTCTGCACACTCTGTAAATCGCTCTGATACCCTCAGTGGTCATGTTTGCGCTATATAAAACTTTCTAAATAAAATAAATAAATAAGCATGACCAGCATTTTTAGGTCTTATAAAACGAAAACAAAAATAAAAGGCATTGTTATTTGCAATGTCAAAGGCTCAAACTCGTGTAAATGCGTGACCTATTGCATTGCAAAAGCTTGTTTATAACAGTTATTATAACATCATGACTAACGGTGGGCGGCCAGCTACGCTCCGTGCACGGAGTGTGCGTAGTGCCACCTACTCCACATTTTGCGGAGCTGGCGTAGCCAGGCGGCACTACGCACGCTCCGCAGACGGAGCGTAGCTGGCCGCCACCCGCCTCCCTCCCGCCCTCCCTAAATACTTTCAAAGAAAGGAATCAAATAATTTAAAAAGCACTCACGAGAAAATGCGCATGCGCGGCCGCCCGCGCATGCGCATTACTAAAGAAGACGGAAGACGGAAGATAGCGAGCCCCGGGGACGCGGCGGGCAGCGGCGGCAAGGTAAGTGCTTTTTAAATTATTTGATTCCTTTCTTCAAAAGTATTTAGGGAGGGCGGGAGGGAGGCGGGTGGCGGGGCTGGCGGCCAGTGGTGTTTGCGGAGTGGGGCTACGCGGAGTGCGGAGGTGGGCGTAGTTTCTCGCCCACTTGGCGTAGCTCCGCGAAGCCCCACTCCGCCAACTCCGCCCAGGGTTAATCATGACCAGCATTTTAATGTCCTGGCCAATACAAAGTTTAGGAACACTACTTAAAAACTGTCTTTTTTCCTTATCAGTACATCCTTTATTGAGTAAATATCATAAGATTTTAGAGTTCTACTTAAGACTCAGTTCCAGGACTTTGCAGAATGTTAAAACATGAAGAGATTGCTGGTATTTTTCTCGGTGAAGAGGTGGTGACACTGGATGAGACCGAAGCGCATAATTTGTTTGGTGTACCTCTAATAAATCTTGCAGCGCTGCTCTTAAATCAGCACCTCAAACCAAACCTACCACAACCAACAAGCTGCCAATATCTGGACCAGGTAGAGCTCTTAAAATGTCACTAAATTCTGACCTCTGGTACAAATGCTATTCTAACACAGGACATACAGATAGTGCTGTCAATGCACACCAACATCTGGCTGCAAGGAATTGTTTTCACGATTGTCGCTCAGGGTTGAAATCTCTGAGTGACAGTGGGAAAATAAAACAACAGGTGAGCATCATACTTACTCATGTTTGCTGAAGGAAAGAGCGTCATGGACATCCCTGTCATCCCCACATTGTCGGGGGCTGTCCTCTGTACATTAAGGGGGACCATTTCAGCTTGTCAGCTTGAGTGTATGGGTTCTGCTAGGACATCCTCACCATCCACTGGCTGAAGGGGTCCTGCCCTGGAACTTAAGGCATCCTTGCAGTGGAGGCACATGGCTCGTCAGCAATACAGTAAATTGTGGCTTCATGGCACTAAGCTAGCAGCCCTGTGTGGCAGAAAGAATGTTCCCACAACAGCACAGGGCTCCTTTTATTGTGTTTAAAAATAGATCCCATCAGCTTCCAACAAAGCAAAACTGAAAAAGGTTTTAAAAAGTTATGTGAGGATGCCAACGGACATTTAACATTTTTTCAAAACCTTCCGTCCTTCCGCAGTTTGGAAGAATGTTATTTAAAGAAGGAACAGTCACTGGGGAATATGTACAAGAAAATGGCGCAGCACGGTGCTGCAAAAATGCTGCAAAATGCAGGGATGCACAGTATTTTTTTCCTAGCGCTATAAATAGCTGGCTAGCGCCAAGACCCATGCGCCATAGTGCAAGGATGTCTGCGTTACAGGAATTAATGTTTATGGGGCTTAACTCCACTTTGTAAATATGGAGCAGAGCTTTGCGCCACTGAAACGTTGGTAAAAGGGACGCTCTGGTGGTGCAGTCTCCTTGTATATATGCTCGATTGTTTTCTTGTGTCATGCAACAAAGTTGCATTGCTTCAGGCTGGGCTTTGTAATCTTAGTTTTACAGTGACCCATCAATATTTAAAAATCTATCAAAACTACAGTCTGTAGCTGTGTCTTGAGTGAGGCCAGATACATTAGTACTGACTGTTTTCACTATGATAGCCATTGGAACAAGTACTGTTTGATTATTGAGTACAGAAACATCATTCTGCAAAAACATCATAAGTATTGACTACCAAAATATTGTGAACGCAGGCATATATATATAAGTACTGATTTAAGAAATGTACATTTATCTACATTTGTCTGCCTTCACAATATTTTCGTAGCCCATATTCTGGTATTATATTTTTGTAGAATGATATTTAAACTTGATATTTTAGCGATATACCATGATATACAATGCAGGTAAGAGCGGTGGGGTTGGGTCGGGGTGAGTTGACATACGACGACGTGGAAAAATACAATTAAAAAAAGAAAACCACTTACCTTATTCTCGCTAGATTGCTGACTCTGTGATACGGCGAGTGCAAGGTAAGTAAGTGGGTCGTCGGTCGACTCCCCCGTGCTTGCCCTACCACCAAACCGCTCCTTCATGCACGGGCCACGCCTGATACCACTGAGGATGTATATCTGAGCTTGTATCATACCCACATGCAGTACAGTGGTGTTTGTTGCTTTATTGGTCGTCTGTGCCAGCATACCACCCACACACATGACAGTGCAGCATAGAGCAGGTGTCTTTTTCTGAATCATTATTATAGCAGTGCATAGATAAGCAGTCGCCACTCCTCTGAGTGGATATTGCTCCCATACTTAACACAGAAGCTGCCTATGTCTTTCTGAGCCAGCATCTTACCCAAATGCAGAATATTGCACTGCTCTTCATGCCATGAGTCATGCAATCAAATAGTACAGTGCAGCAAAGAGTTCCCACTATTACTCTGTGTCCATATCACATCCACAAACAGCACAGTACAATAGGACGTGTGTGTAGCTGTCTATGCTAGGATCATACCAGCAAAAGAGCTTAGTGCAGAAAGGATTTACAAAAGGGGGTGGTGATGAACAGAGTGTCTGAATTGAGCAGACCACTCTTACCCAGTCCAAAGATCAGGGCTTGATCCATCACCGTTATTTATCTCACTGCCCCATCCCAGCTCAGAACCTGGCTATATGCAAATCAGTCTGTCCCTGGCCCAGTGCATCATGGGAACAGGGCAGACTAAACTACCAAGCCAATTCTTTACCAGAAAGGAGACAAGCTACCGGGGACCGGTTTCTGGCATTTCAGCCTCTTCGGCCCGGCTTGCTTGAATCCTGATGGAGCAGTGAGAAAGGGACTCATGTCTGAGTATACCCTGCCACACCTATAGTGGCCAAAATCGATTTACAAAAGGGGGTGGTGATGAACAGAGTGTCTGAATTGAGCAGACCACTCTTACCCAGTCCAAAGATCAGGGCTTGATCCATCACCGTTATTTATCTCACTGCCCCATCCCAGCTCAGAACCTGGCTATATGCAAATCAGTCTGTCCCTGGCCCAGTGCATCATGGAAACAGGGCAGACTAAACTACCAAGCCAATTCTTTACCAGAAAGGAGACAAGCTACCGGGGACCGGTTTCTGGCATTTCAGCCTCTTCGGCCCGGCTTGCTTGAATCCTGATGGAGCAGTGAGAAAGGGACTCATGTCTGAGTATACCCTGCCACACCTATAGTGGCCAAAAACGATTTACAAAAAGGGGGTGGCGATGAACAGAGTGTCTGAATTGAGCAGACCACTCTTACCCAGTCCAAAGATCAGGGCTTGATCCATCACCGTTATTTATCTCACTGCACCATCCCAGCTCAGAACCTGGCTATATGCAAATCAGTCTGTCCCTGGCCCAGTGCATCATGGGAACAGGGCAGACTAAACTACCAAGCCAATTCTTTACCAGAAAGGAGACAAGCTACCGGGGACCGGTTTCTGGCATTTCAGCCGTCTTCGGCCCGGCTTGCTTGAATCCTGATGGAGCAGTGAGAAAGGGACTCATGTCTGAGTATACCCTGCCACACCTATAGTGGCCAAAATCGATTTACAAAAGGGGGTGGTGATGAACAGAGTGTCTGAATTGAGCAGACCACTCTTACCCAGTCCAAAGATCAGGGCTTGATCCATCACCGTTATTTATCTCACTGCCCCATCCCAGCTCAGAACCTGGCTATATGCAAATCAGTCTGTCCCTGGCCCAGTGCATCATGGGAACAGGGCAGACTAAACTACCAAGCCAATTCTTTACCAGAAAGGAGACAAGCTACCGGGGACCAGTTTCTGGCATTTCAGCCTCTTCGGCCCGGCTTGCTTGAATCCTGATGGAGCAGTGAGAAAGGGACTCATGTCTGAGTATACCCTGCCACACCTATAGTGGCCAAAATCGATTTACAAAAGGGGGTGGTGATGAACAGAGTGTCTGAATTGAGCAGACCACTCTTACCCAGTCCAAAGATCAGGGCTTGATCCATCACCGTTATTTATCTCACTGCCCCATCCCAGCTCAGAACCTGGCTATATGCAAATCAGTCTGTCCCTGGCCCAGTGCATCATGGGAACAGGGCAGACTAAACTACCAAGCCAATTCTTTACCAGAAAGGAGACAAGCTACCGGGGACCGGTTTCTGGCATTTCAGCCTCTTCGGCCCGGCTTGCTTGAATCCTGATGGAGCAGTGAGAAAGGGACTCATGTCTGAGTATACCCTGCCACACCTATAGTGGCCAAAATCGATTTACAAAAGGGGGTGGTGATGAACAGAGTGTCTGAATTGAGCAGACCACTCTTACCCAGTCCAAAGATCAGGGCTTGATCCATCACCGTTATTTATCTCACTGCCCCATCCCAGCTCAGAACCTGGCTATATGCAAATCAGTCTGTCCCTGGCCCAGTGCATCATGGGAACAGGGCAGACTAAACTACCAAGCCAATTCTTTACCAGAAAGGAGACAAGCTACCGGGAACAGACTAATTTGCATACAGCCAGGTTCTGAAACTGGGATGGTGCAGTGAGCTAAAAAACGGTGTTGGATCTAGCCCTGATCTCTTGACGGGGTGAGAGCTTTCTGCTTAATTCAGAGACTCTGTCCCTCACCACCCCTTGTTGTAAATATTTTTGTCCACCCTAAGCGTGGAAGGGTATTCTCAGATGTGAGACCCTTGCTCATTGCACCATCAGGATTCAAGCAAACCGGGCCGAAGACGGCTGTAATGCCAGAAACCGGTCCCCGGGAGCTTGTTTCCTTCCCAGTGTAAGAATTGGCTTCTGTAGTTTGGTTTGCCCTGTTCCCATCATGCACTGGGACAGGAACAGACTAATTTGCATACAGCCAGGTTCTGAAACTGGGATGGTGCAGTGAGCTAAAAAACGGTGTTGGATCTAGCCCTGATCTCTTGACGGGGTGAGAGCTTTCTGCTTAATTCAGAGACTCTGTCCCTCACCACCCCTTGTTGTAAATATTTTTGTCCACCCTAAGCGTGGAAGGGTATTCTCAGATGTGAGACCCTTGCTCATTGCACCATCAGGATTCAAGCAAACCGGGCCGAAGACGGCTGTAATGCCAGAAACCGGTCCCCGGGAGCTTGTTTCCTTCCCAGTGTAAGAATTGGCTTCTGTAGTTTGGTTTGCCCTGTTCCCATCATGCACTGGGACAGGAACAGACTAATTTGCATACAGCCAGGTTCTGAAACTGGGATGGTGCAGTGAGCTAAAAAACGGTGTTGGATCTAGCCCTGATCTCTTGACGGGGTGAGAGCTTTCTGCTTAATTCAGAGACTCTGTCCCTCACCACCCCTTGTTGTAAATATATTAGTGCAGAAAGGAGCTGCCACAGTTCTACAGAGCCTCAAAAACCCATACACACCATAGTGAAACAAGTTCCTTTGATATACCCATACACAACACAGCACAGCCATTATCTATCAATATTGCTCTGAGCCGGAGTTACCCCCACGCCCAGAATAGAGCAGCATGAACTGATACTGTTTCTTTACACCCGTATCAGACCAACGCTTAATATGAGCTGGTGGTTGCTGGTGGAGTCTCATTGCCACTCATTTTTTGAGACCACCACCTATTTTTCCTCATCAAATATTTCCAGAGAGTAGGAAAGGGAAAAACACACAAAGTATCATAGAAAGAAAGACTGAAAACAGTCACCAAGGGAGAAAGCAGGAGCCTACAAGAGTGAGATAAAGAGGCAGGGAGTGTCTGGCATTGGATTTATGAGACCTGGGGTGTATTCAGGACTTCACAGCCTTGCATGCTGACATTTATTAACGCTGGCCATGGGCATCTGAGAAGTGCTTGCACACTGGCACTTATTATACAACAAAGTAGGCACTGTATCAGACGAACACAGTATACAGTCCAGTGAGATGATGTTATCATTTTTTGTGAATTTTTATCATGCACAACACACTGTGGCAAGGAGCTGTCACTGCTGCTCTCAGCCAATTAAGACACAGAAAAGTGGACATCTGAGCTGTTGATGTTCATCTGAGCCAGCATCGAACAAGACACTGAGCCGTCACTGTTAATCTGAGCCTGCATCACACACAACACAGTGCAGCAAGCAGCTACTACTGTTTATCTGAGCTGTTTCTGTTCACCGAAGATGGCATCACACAAAGCACAGTGCTGCAAGGAGCTAGCACAGTTAATCTGGGACACTATCAGGGGTGGCTCCTCGGCTATGGCTGAGGAGCGTCACCCCACTCCTGAAATGCAGCAGACATAAGAAAAGGAAAATGACAATAGAGCTAATTTATTGTCATTTTATTTTTAATACCATTCTGACGTGTCTAGGGCATGGTGGGGCAATATTGCAACATCACACAGCAGGGGAAGGTGGAGTGGTAGCCACTGAAAGTGCGCATGTCGGTTTGTCCGGCTGTCCATGGCTCGCCAAATCAACATGCACACTTTGATATCTCCAGGCTGTTCCCTGTAGATATCCTAGTGCCCAGGGGCACAGGCTCCCAGTCCCTGCTGGAGTGTATAACTGGCCCACACCGCTCTGCCCAATCCAAGCACTGCTCTCATGCTGGGAATAATAGCATGAGAGAAGCACAGGCATTGTGTACAGTCAGGTAACCCGTACTTCTGGGGATTGCAGTGCTGGGACTGAAGCAGAGAAGCAGTGAGACATGGAGCAGGAGCAGATGATCATGGAGGCTGGCAGGAAAGGTAAGTTTATATTTTTATTATTACTTTTCTTTCCCCCCCCCCCACCTCAGATTGGCAGCAGCCACCGCTGGTCACTATCACACACAACTCTGTGTATCAAAGGAATTGTTTTTGCTGCTCTGAGCCAGCATCACTCACAACAATGGGCAGCAAGTAGCTGTCGCTGGTCTTTTTAGCTAGTATCACAAAGAACCCATTGCTGCAGGCATAGACCCACTTACTATGCTACATGCTAGGATTTGTCTATGTTCACCTAAGCTGATATCACACAAAACAAATTGTAGCGAGCAGCTGTCTCTGTTCCCCCGAGCCACTATGACATGTAGCAATACGCAGCAAGGGGTTCTCTCTGTTCCTCTAAGCCAGTATAACACACAACACAGTGCAGCAAAGAGCTGCCTCTTTTCTTATCAGCCAGTATCACAACCAAAATGGCACGGTGAAACAAGGATTTCAAATTGCTCCTCGGAGATAGCTTCTCACACATGGGACAATACCTGACTCCTCGGGAAATGCGGCTCCTCAGATTCTGGTCTCTACAGAGAGATGAAAAGTAACAAGAACACCAATTTAGAAAGATTGCATATGGTTTAAATGTTATTACTGTAATCCTTCAAAAGACTTGGCCAGTAAAGCTAGACCTCAGTTTTCCTCATAAAGGGCCATCACTGTTTAACATTGCAAGCAGTTTGGCAGAACGTTAGAACCCAATTCGGTTACATAAAAACTGAAAGAACACTCAATTCTACATGGCAAGATTCTAGTTTGTGTTTTTAAGGTTAACATATTATTCTGTAGCAGACGCATTACATATTTGTGCTATCTGATCGGCCTTGCAAAAGGAGGCAATGTTTTCCTCTAGGTAACTTGGATAAAATATGCATCCAAGCCAGGATGACCAATGGAAGACTGCAATTGTCTGCCCACTGACCTCCAATGCACTCTCTGAATACCACTCAAAACATTTATACCTCCACCCAAACCAAAGAACACAGCATGGACATGAATCTCTCAAAGCAGGGCCCTTCACCTGCAAGAAACTCCTGTGCACTAACTTCTGACCCTTGCTGTTTAGGATAAAAAAACGAAAGCCTCCAATTACTGGGAACCCGGCTACAGACATTTCCCTTCCCGATCATCTAAATCAGAATAGGTTTGGAGACAAAAACTCCAAACCATCTTGGAGACCTTGCATGTACTTCACACACACTGTAACAAACAAATTTAAAAGCCAGGCCAAATTACATTGCACAGCAACTGCAAAGTACCAACAGTCAAGAAACGTGTTACACTTTAAGGTGTGAGCAACTTCCTCTTATTCATTCTGGATTCTCTTATTGTAAAATGGCCAAAGAGATTCAAAGTTTTATTCCTGAAGACATTTATCTGAGACATTTACTTCTCAACCCATCAACTAATTTAGCAAACCAGCTATTGTGTCTGGGACCAACTTTGTCCAAACATTAAGAAACTGAGATTTCAATCACATCAGTTTAACCATATTCAGACTCCTACTGAAACCAGGTTAGGATAGACTGCTTCCAAATCATGACCTACTGTACATCGGTTTCATAAACATCTTCTAATCAACCAGCATTTACCCCACCACATTTAATTAAAGTAAAGTAACCCTGTTCGTTAAAATAATGGAAATTCACCATTGCAAATATATCTTTCAATGGTAAAATCTATTAAAAGGGCAGTATCCACTGGAATTCAGGAACAGATTACCACAGACAGTGTCCTTGGCACCACTCGATCTTGATTGTGTCCCGAATATGCCTTTCAGAGCTGCAATCGTGCAACTCACGCCCCTGATGAAATTTCTTATACTGGCCCAGGTTTTTGGCATCTTACAGCACTGTTGCAAGGATTTGGAAATGTTCCTATGTGCCAAACATAGATCCACTCACTATGCTACATACTAGGATTTGAAACTGTTCTTCTGAGCCAGTATCATACAAAACAAATTGTAGTGAACAGCTGCCACTCTTCCTCTAAGCCAACATGACACACAGCACAATACAACAAGGGTCTGTCTCTGTTCTTATCAGCCAGTATCACAACCATACATAGCACAGTGCAGCAAGGATTTCACACTGTTACACACAGCAGGCATCCACAGATTTACAAGGTGCTCTTCTCACACAGGGGACTATACCTGATCCATTGGGCACAGCGACTTCTCCAATTCCGGACTCTACAGAGAGATGAAAAGGAACAAGAACATCAATTTAATAAGATTGCACAAGGTTTACATTTTCATATTGTAATCCTTCAAAGGATTTGACCAGGAAAGCTAGACCTCTGTTTTCCTCTTAAAGGGCCATCTACTTTTAATATTGCAAGCAGTTGTGCAGAGCGTTAAAATCCTTTTCCTGTATGCAAACATTTGAAAGAGTGCTTAGACCTTCATGGCAAGATTTTAGTTTATGTTTTTTAGGTTACCATAATATTCTGTAGCAGACACATTACATCTTTGAGCTATCTGATCGGTCCTTCAAAAAGAGGCAAAGTTTTCCTCTATTTAACTTGGACAAAGCATACAGCCCAACCAGGATGATCCATTGGAAGACTTGACTTGACTGTCCATTGATCTCCAATGCAATCTCCAAAAATCACTCAACACATTTCTACCTCCACCCTTACCAAAGGACACAGCATGAAGGTTTTAAAGCCGAGCCCTTCACCTACAATGCAATGCTTTTGTGAAATTTCTGTGCACTGACTTCTGACCCTTGCTGTTTAGTATAAAAAAGCAAAAGCCACCAATTACTGGGAATCTGGCTTCAGACATTTTCCTTTCTGATCACCAATATCAGAATAAGTTTGGAGAAAAAAAGTCACAACCATCTTGGAGACCTTGCTTCTGGTTCACACATACTGTAACAAACAAATTCAAAAGAGAGGTCAAGCCACATCGAACAGCAAATACAAAATACCAGCAGTCAAGATATCTGTTTCACTTTAAACTGCAAACTTCCTTCTTTCATTGTAAAGGTAGCTCTGCTGGTTAAATCTGGGGTACACAGAGTATTCCTGCTTCCATCCATATTCTGCAGGGAGGCCACCTCTGAACCCCTCTAGTGACTGTTCCTGCACAAAGCCGGCTTGCAGCTGGCGGTACTGGCCTGCTGGTGTACTGCAATCCAGCAGCTGCTTCGCTGGCATCTCTGAGGTAACTGCAAGTGGAATGGGGCACCACTGCTGAGATCAGGCGACTGAAGATGGAGCACATGGTCATCCGGTGTGAGCATTGAGGGGCATGAGGAATAGAGTTGGGTCCCGGTCCCTGCTGGCGTGCCGCTGGCTTAGTTGTGACTGTGTTGCTGCCACCGACTGATGGGCTGCGCTGACCTGGGCCCTCCCCTCTGGAATTGAGTAAAAACCTCTGCTCTGTCAGTGCTTCTGCCCAGATGCTGCTTCCCTGGGAGCCGGAGGAGTGGAGGACAACACATCTGGCCTGGCGGTTGGAGCTGGGGCTAGCTCCCCTCCGTGGCATGTATGATGACCCTCCCCCCTTTGGCCCTCGCATCAACAACCATTGCGGTTGCATGGAACCTGCTGCTACAGAACGGTCAGCGGCCCTGAACTGAAGCATCCAAGAGTGCTGATGGTGTACAGCCCCCCTAGTGCAGCCGCCATACCCCACTGAGTACCTAGACAGGTAGAGCAGACAGAAACCTACCGCTGTTGCCTTTCCCACATAGCATAGGAAGCTGCAGCTGCATCATCCTCTTGTGGTAGATACCGGGGGTTTTGGCGCTGCACCCTTTAGGCTCATGCAACTGGCCCATGTGCCAAACTGGGCCCTGAATGTAGGGGGGAACACTGATACAACGACCTCACTGACACTCTTACCATAACCAGGTACTCTGCCTGCTTGCCCAAGCCAAAGGTTAATAGCTGCAAGTGCGCACTTCGCTGCAGAGTGGGGACATTTTACAAAGCTCGCTAGACTGAAGTGGCTATCCTGACTTGCCAATCAGCTCACTGTGCTCCAAGCCAAAATGCAGTGGCACAAGTGCCCGATCTGTGCCGGTGACTGTGGCACGCTCCAAGGAGGCTCTCAGTAAGTTGGGGCCACCTCCGCCTGGAGAGGATGCCTCGGCTGCACGTGCTGCAGCACTTTGGCAGACTTCCAAAACACTACTAAACAGGCCCATCCCATGTGCTTTCTATCCCTTGAGTGTGCACTGGATCCAGGGGGACATCCCCTCATGATAAGCCACCTCCGATCGAGCGCCATCACCCACACGCGAAGATGTCTGGCAGGGTGTTACCATGGTCGGCCAGACCAAGACTGTAGGTGCCTGTGATCACCCCTCGTCATTACAAGAGAAGTTGGATGTGGTACTGCATGCAGTGGAGAGGACCTGCACAACATTATGAACATTTGCGTCACCCTAGAGAGCAAGATCAACAGCATAGCAATGGACCTTAATCTGCTGCACGCTGATCATCGTAAACCAGAAGACAAAGTGCGCACGGCAGAGTGAATCATTGCTGAACTCCAGTTGGCATTCAAAGAACTAGTATTCTAAGTCCAGCTGCTGACGGATTTTGTCAACACCCTTGAGGCCAGGGCTGAAGATGCGTAGAGCCGCTCACGCAGAAACAACGTGCGCTTGGTGAGTCTCCTAGAAAGTATCAAAGGATGTAACCCTGTCAATTATTTGGGCAACTGGCTGTGTAACCTGCTTCTGCCTGATTCCCTCATGCAGTTCTTCTCAGTAGAATGTGTGCATTGTATCCCGACAAGGAAGCCTTCACCTGCCTTCAGCCCCAGTCTGATGCTAATTCGCCAACTCCATTACTGTGACAGGGACATCATCCGACATGAAACCAGTAAACTTGACATACCTGTGGTTGATAACTCCCACATCATGCATTTCCTGAAGTACACAATAACAGTGCAATGCCACAGGGTCTCCTTCCTAGCTGTCAAATGCCATCTACATGAACTAAACCTAAGTTATTTGCTGCTTTCCCCGGCTAAAATATGTGTTGTAATGGATAGCAAATCAAGCTTTCTTAACTCACTAGAAGATGCTTGGGAATGGCTGGAGGCCTCTGGACTCACGTCGCCCAGCCATGCCGCCAGAGCGGAACCTGGAACTGAGGGGCAGCAAGTGATGAGACAGCCTCCTAGGAATGTGGCAGTCCTCGACCTGGAACAGATTTTACAGTGAAGAAGACATGCCCTCCATTCTGAAGTAGCAACCAGCGATGTCTGACCTGACACCAGCCACAAAGAAAGATCTGTGAGGTCTTCGAGCGAGGATGGTTACTCCACTGTTTGGCCTGCAGATTATGATGCCTTGGCAACATCAGAAGACACTCCACAGACAGCTGATGGCATTATTTGACCTAACCCTACCAGCACGTTATACCCTCATAGCAGTCAACTATGTCTGACCACAGGACATTACTTATTTTTGTTGGCTGTCTGTCATTCCACTTTTCAATAAGCAATCCCTACAATATTACCAGCTCATGCGACAAGTGCACACGCTGCACACAATCACCCTTCAACACATCTTACTCTGGCTGCAACACATATGCCTACACTACATGGGGTATACATCCCTTAGCCCCTGCACCTACCACCAATAAAACCCTCGGTCTCAGGCTTTACTGATGTATCCCCAAAGCAAAACTAAAGGGGATGATGGACGGAGTGTTGAACATTGCAAGCACTCACCCCCAGTCAACTGATCTGGGTTTAATCCATCATCATTCTTTAGCTTACTCCGCCTCCCTGTTCTTCAGACATGGCCATATGCAAATCAGTCTGACCCTGTGCCTCATGGGAACAGTCCAGCCCGAACTGCCAAGCCATGTCTTCCCTGGACCAGAAACAAGCATCCTGGGACTAGCAATATGGGTAGTTTCTAGTCACGTGACCGCACGGTGGTCCAATTGGAACAGTTTTTCATTTTAAAACACGGAAGCGCGTAAGAGCGCCCAGAGTTCCTGAAGACTGTGGAAGCAGGTCCAGCAGAATTGTGGAAAAGCGATTACGTTTCAAGGTTAGTTTTTTATTTGACAGGACGTACATGGTTTTACGTTTAAAATGTATAAGTAGGTGGGGATTTTAACCCACGGTACTTGTTTTTTCCCTTGGTTTTTGCAGGTTGACCACGCTATAACGTAAAGGAGACTCATGTGAGTTATGTTTTTTGACTGTTTGGATAGCACCCCGCGTTTTTTCGGTTAACGGTGCACACAAACACCAAACACACTTGAATTTTTGCATGTAGCACCTCATGTCAAGTTAACTGTGGTTATTTTTCAACTATGCACGATGAACTGGCTTTTGTTTATATATGCTTTTTGAATTCTTAGTACCTCTCCCTGAGGAAGGGCTTTTCATGGCCGAAGTGCATAGGAGGATTGAATAGCAATGATGTCAATCAGAAACACTGAATCAGAGAATGAAACAAAAAAGTTCAACTAATATAAAGTTACGAATGAACAAATAAAAAACAATTGAACATTCAGATGGAGATTTTGAGTGGAATCCTTTTTTGACCAAAAGGAGGATATAGTGTGCCCTAGAGGGATGCCGCTAATGGTCCATTAGCGACACGTTTCAAGAATGCGAAGTGTGCCAGAAGAAAAACCTGTATAAACCCCAGGCGGTCCCTTTGCAACCCCTCCCAGTTGTAGGTAATCCGTTTGAAAGGATTGGCATGGATTTCATTGGTCCTCTGCCACAAACCAAGAAAGGCCATCTTTAAGCCTGGGTCGTGGTGGACTATGCCACACTATATCCAGAGGCCTTTCTCTTTATGTACACCCACAACTCAGAACATCACCGAAAAATTGCTGGAACTGTTTTCCCGATCGTGAACAGACTGGGGTAGGGGTGTGTGAGGACGAAGGACAGACCATGGAAAAGGATACACAAAGAGCAGAACACTTCCCCGCTCACCTTTCTCCTGTCCCCTTCTTTATTTTCAGGATGTGCGAATGGGACACTGGCCCTTTAATCTTGCCTTGTTCCGCGTCACGTGACTGAGTCAGGTGACTGCTTCGACGTCAAAAATTATGAAACAGAGGAAGACGGTCGTTTGTTTGGCGGGCTGAAGAGGGAAAACTAAGGACCCAAGGAGGAGGACTACAGCGTTCAGACCATCGTCGTCATGCTGCAGCTGAGAGAGAGAAGGCGCATTACGGTGGCCACAGAACCCAATCGGGACGCAGGAGCCCGATGCCTGAGAGCCGAAGAAGGAAGCACAGACGGGACGCCGGACCCCATCCTGCAATACAAGCAAGCTAGCCATGGCACAGCAGGGTCGTGGCTGGACAAGGTACGGGGACGCCTTGGGGCAGTGTGGTGCCGTATGGCGGAGGGTGAAAGCAACAGCGAGGGCAGTGTACGCGGGGTGAGGATATAAACCGCTGCCCTACCTGTAGAGTGCCTCCGGCTATCACCACAATCCCCTCACTGGTGACGGTTGGGTGTTTACTCCTGACACTTCCCCCTCCATACAGTATTTAAACAACCCAACATTACCCTGACTGGGTGATTCTTTTTTTTCCCTTTTCCCTCTTCCCTCTCCCTACTCTACCACGTTGCAACGAGATATCCAATCACACCCACATGAAGAAGAAGACGTTGAAAACCCTTTCCCAGGAGTCTAAAGGACAGTGAAGAGACAAACTGGCCTACAACCCCCACAAATCCTTGTTTCAGTGAACTAAATGAAAACAGCCTTTACTATACCTGCACATTTGTGTCCTGGTCTGCTTCTCCACTGTGTTACACCCCCGTCATCGCAGGTGTGAAGAGTCACTAGCCCACCCCTGCACTAACAGGGAACTGGAAACGCTGCTGCGGGCCCAGTTCATGTTCCCCACAATGCCAAATTTGGCCTATACAATACTACATAGAGCACAGGGCATACCTCACCCCTGATAAAATAAACCAATACTTCCAGTGAGCAGTTGCTGACTGCCAGCGTCGGATTGGTAACGCGGACACTCAGGCAATGCCCGAGGGGCCGGTGTCCAGTCCCAGCTGTGGGCTTCTTTTTTGAGCAGTCTGAGGGTGATTTGGCCGTTTCTGGGTTGCTCGAATGCTGCCAGCGGCCCAGTGGGTGCCTGAGTGGCCTTTCTGGGGGCAGATGGGCCTCAATTGCTTCCCTTTTATCAAAGGACAGAGGTGTCACTCCCTTTATCTCGCTGGGGCCAGCCCATTAACACATACATATTGAGCGGGGGCAGGGGGCGAAGCAAAACTGGCCACACTTGTATTCCAGTGTGTTTCACCAGTGTAAACGAATCTGCATTTTCTCCCCCCCTCTTTTTTTTGTTGGAAAACTTGGCTGAAGCAGTGTTTTGCAAGGCAATATGCAAATGTGGGCAACTTTTTTTTTTGCGTGCCCGGGCCAATTTCTAATCCCAATCCAACCCTGCTGACTGCCACCATTGTTCACAGACGCCGACCTTTTGCACATGTTCTGGGGATGGTAGCATCTACAAGGCTACTGATAAGGGACCACTACACAATTGTCTGCCTGGACAGGACATTTGGAGATGCACACCGGGTAGGTGTGCATTCTCTGTCTCTAATGCAAGACTAAGAAGCATAGGTCATATTGAGCTTTCTCGACTTAAGTCTAATAACAGCCGAGCGCCTTATCATTCAAAGATAGAAGTAGCAGGAGCCCCCAGTGCTCGCAGCTTGGATGCAGTCGCTTCTGGCCTGGCCTCAAGCAAAGAGCATCACCCAGCATTGAGAAGCAGTATTAAACTCTGCAAATTCCCTATAGCGTCCAACTGGGATGCTATTCTAGCAGATTGTGGACTACTGTTCAGTTTACCCCAAGATTCAGATACAAACTTGCCGTTAAATCAGCTAGATGACACAGTGCACTGAACACCACGCCAGCTGCTTGGACTTTATGGTTTGTACACCATATGCCCTACACATGGTTCCAAGCTGCTGCCTGGTTACAGTGCTTCTATGCACGCACCAATACACTGTTTAAAATGTGTGAAATGGCTTTACTGTCTGAAGAGTGAGGGCGGGTGGAGGAAATGTTGAGGTTTTTATTGTTGATGTTAACTGTTCTTTTTTTACTCAGTTAACCTATGTATTGTTAGATACACAACTGACCTCATTGATGCAAAATGTTGGTTGCAGCACCTAATTCGCCCAAAATCTTATAGCTCTCATTGTCAGTGGGGTAAGCAATACAATTTCCAAATGTTTTGATGAATCTGACAGTGGATGAATTCAATACAAGGTAGATCATGCTATTGTACCCAGTACCACTGTTACCATGTATACTGAGCCAATTGCTATACCAACAATGCTAACCATGTATACCACCTGTAAAATAAACTTCAATAAACAGATTTAAACAAAATAAATCATAATGAAGTTTGTTTTGAAATTACCCAAGACTCAACACCCCCACCCCTTGTGTTCAACCTATGCATAAATATACTAGGAGAGGCAACTGCCTTTACAACAGCACCATACACCAGTGTGCCAAAGACATCTAACTAACTAATGCCATCAAGTCCCCTGAACCTGTTCTCAAACTCAATATCTGCTGTAAATACCAAGCAGACAAATTAAATACCCAATCATTGAAAAAATACAGTGTATACAAATGAGAGGCATAACTGCTCTTAGAATAAAGAAACTAAATTTGCTCACTAGCATGTCCAAAGCCAAGAAAGTTTCTGTCATAGCCCATATTCTGCACAGTCATCAAAGTGCTCAACCTCCACTGAATGGATCACTGCCAAACTTTCCTTTTTTGCACCAATATCTTAAAACTTGCTCTAGATCACATTGCTTCCATCATCAGGGTCTCCTACTTGTCCACAACTGAAGAAAGGGCCTTTCCCTTCCCGATGACTTGCCTCAATGACTGAAATCCCAGCTCTCTGAATGTAACAAAGCTAGCACCGTCCAAAACATCAGGATCCCATGACCCTGCTCCAAATTCAGCAAACCAAAAGATAGAGAACCAAAAGTTAAAGTCCTTTCCTTGCGAAGAGTCTCTGAATTTAATGCAAACAATACCAACTGTCCACCCTCTTCTCCACCTTTGAGGTTCAACCAAAATCCTTCCTGTTCAGCTGGTTCATGGTCCTCAAAATAACATTCACCCACGACCAGCCAACAGAGGACTTTGACCATACTAATAATTAATAACAAACCCACCCTTGTCTACACAGGACTCTTCAAAGCATCTTCATTGAGGAATCGAGACAATAAAAACTGTTTAACTTTGTTCAGAACTGACTTGACAAAAGACAAACCATGTAATGCCCTTGATAATGGGCAACCTAATCCTTCTCTATATCAGCAAATATGGAGTGAACTGGAGGGCAGAAATGAGGGTGATATGCTGCGAAAGGAAAACAGTGAAAAAGGAAGAAACTAGAGGTGAAAGCTGTCCTGCAACAGTGAGCTAAAAAGACAGCAAGGGTAGCGACGTCAACGAAAGAGACACTCGTTGCAATGAAGACTGTGCAGCATGGTATTCAGCTGCTACGTAATGTGTAGTGGTAGCGGCAAGTTTATATGTAAGTTAGAAAATAAAATCTTGCAGCACCAGTGCCACTGCTATGCCTTAGATTATTAAATTGGGTGCCCGAGAGAGTCCCTAAAAGGGTGTATTGCTTGTCTATCGATCTCTCCTGCACAGTTATGATTGCTGCTGCACTTTTTAGGTTAAAAACTAAGCAAAGCATGTACAACCCATACTTAATTACTACAAATAGCTAGGGGTGGGTAGAACTCATAGAGCTTCCCGCCCTGGAATTCCATGAGTTACATGAAAACTCTGTGAGATTTGAGGAAGTTCCTCGAATGAGTGCAAATAAGCAGGCCACGCTGATTTTTAGTATCAGGAGCTTGTCCGAGTGGAACAATAAGCATGAACAGCACCACTCGGCATGCCAGAGGTGTTGCTTCTCAAATTGGCTGCCGCTCAAGTAGATTTTCTAGTCGAAGTTTCTCATTGCGAATGGTAGCGACCGACTGTGCCTGCCCACGTTGGGAAAATATTGCTGGGTGTCCTCTTAGCACTCAAAAATTGGACCACGGGACATCAATTTTTAATCGTGCTTGCCCACTTACCGTTGGAGAGCTGTGCACAGAAAAAACTCCACCACACTGCGGTTGGCGGAATTTGGACAGAACTCTGCAGTATTAGTGTAACACGGAGTGGCCAGAATTCCACCAAATCCCCTGGGGGAGCAGCATTTATCATCCACTCCTACAAATAATAATTGCATAAAGCATTTTGAAGCTATTTTTCGAGCTGGATGGCGTAAAAATTATTAGTCAGCGACATGAAGCACAGCATGCCACATTACAGATATGTCCATCTATCTATAAATCCGTAGATTTTTGGGAAAGGAAGTGGAAAATTCCCAAGACACTGATAACTCTCAGCTTTATGTAAACATGATGCCACTAAACAAAAGTTCTTTGATATACCACTTGAGACTCAATTGTAAAATTGTGTTGGTGAAACTGTCTGAGATGACTTTGGGAGTCATCATGCACAAGCATGCATTATTTAGTGCCTCAGTTTAATTTGAAGAAAAAAGCAATATTACTATCTCTATTGTTATTCTACGTCCTGTTTAGACAGAACATTATGCTACTCAAATTGAAATGTTGGTGTATTCCACCCTAAAAACATGGCGAATCGTTTGTCGGTAATAATTTGAACATTTCACCACAAAAGGATTTTGAAAAGAGATCTTATTGAAGATTAGAAATGTGACTGGTGTTGAATTGCCCTTTGATGCCTTTTTATTAATGCTGGGATTTACAGATGAAGAGGTGATAAGCAATCGTCGTCTTCACAATTTTATCATTCTAGTGTCTTTGAGTGTTTAAGATGTGAAACTCAATCTCCAGAGGCATCTACTTTTTATAATGGAATTGCAAAACTGCAGTAGATTAAAAAACAATCCTACTATGAGTAGGATTTCATATATTCTTGTTTTGCTCTTCACTAGTAATAAGCAAAACCGACTTGTGAAAGAAAAGGAGGTGAATCAAACCCTAAAGGAGGAGATAAGCTTTTGAAAAAAAAGACAACAGCTGGAGAAAGTTTAATATGTTAGGGACACGGGTAGAGACCCCTAATTGACATATTACCTGGACAATCCAAGCTAACACCGTGGTTCATTGAATAAGAAAGTGGCTTGATCTGAAATGCTTGGCTGTCTCTAATTTGTTGCTTCAGTGAAATGAAATGAATGAAATGAAAAGCGTTTTTATTAAGCGCTAACAGCTGCCCTGAGGTGTCCAGGCGCTAAAACTGCCATCAGTACTCAGAAAAGAAAAATGGGGTGGCAACCCTATTGATTAAAAATAAATGTTTTAAGCTGCTTGCGAAAGCTCAGAAGGTTGGAGTCTGCTCTAAGATGAAGTGGTAAGGTGTTCCATATTTTCGGGGCTTTATAGGCAAAAGAGCGACCTCCGGCCCTCGCTCTGTGGATCCTTGGGACTTGGGCTAGAAAAGCTTGTGAAGATCGAAGGGCTTTGGTAGGTTTGTATGGCGATATCAAGGAATGACTAATGGCTGGACCTAATTTCCAGTAGGCCTGATGTGCAATGCACAGAGATTTGAATTTGACTCTCTCTTTAATGGGGAGCCAGTGCAATGCTCTTAAGCCAGGTTGTATAGATGTTCTACGGGGGGTGCCAAGCAATGTTCGAGCTGCACAATTTTGAATGAGCTGCAGCTTTTGTAGGGTGTACTCCGGCGCCCCAAGGTACAGAGCATTGCTAAAATCAAGGCGCGATTGAATTAGGCCTTGTATGACTATCTGTCTGGCCTCAAAGGGAAGCAGTGGAAGGATTTTTTTACCATCCTTAGGAGGCCAAAACAGGTCGCAGATACTTTGGTAGCCTGCGTGTCGAAGGTCAACGATTTATCTATCCACACCCCCAGGCTTTTGATGTTATCTCTAGGGGTGGGGACTGTGCCCATGCTCAGAGGCCATGACAGCTCCAAGGTGGAAAGAGTTGGAGGGCCTAGGATCATTAGCTCTGTTTTATCATCGTTGAGCTTCAGACATGATTTGGTCATCCAGCTCTTGTCATGTTCCAAACATGTTGTTAAGTTGGACTGCGGTAATGGGCTGCTCTTTTGTACAAGGGAGACCACTAGCTGGGTGTCGTCCGCATAGGTAATGATGTTAATATCATGCGGACGCACAATTCCAGCCAGCAGTCTCAAATAGGCATTAAAGAGCGTAGGGCTCAATGAGGAGCCCTGCGGGACCCCACATCCCAGAGGCTTACTCGAAGTGCCTTCAAAGACCTGGAAGGTTCGGTCAGATAGAAACGACCTGAGCCACTTCAGGGCTTCTCCCGAAATTCCCATATCGAGGAGGCGGTTTAAGAGTATTTTATGGTTGACCGTATCGAAGGCGGCACTCAGATCAAGGAGGATCACTGCCACTGACCCTCCCTGATCGAGTATCCGCCTTGTCTCTTCTGTCACAGCCAACAAGGCTGTCTCTGTGCCGTGTTTGGGCGAAAGCCTGTCTGGGAGGTGTCGAGTAGCTGGTTACGCTCGAAGAACTGAGTTATACTGATGTTGATATGTTTCTCTAAGATCTTGGTTGCCCAGGGAAGCAGTGATATTGGACGATAGCTGTTAAAATTTGTTGGATCAAGAGTGTTTTTTTTTTTAACAATGCTCGAACCATGGCATGTTTCCAGGCCTGTGGAACTATCCCGCTTATAATGGACGAGCTCAGCAACTCCATTACAGTGGGAAGAATAGTTTTATTGACTTGAATCAATGTGTCAGGGGGAGCAGGGTCACAGGGTGAGCCTGATTTAATTTGATTTATTAAGGTCTCAAGGGTGTCGAGATGCAGCATTGGGAAATGATCTAAATAGTTGTTGTTGTGAGAGAGCTCTGGTATGGACGATGGCTCGGTATTTTGCAAAGGCAGATCTATTTCTGGGTCAGAAAAAGAAAAATAGATTGTATTGATTTTTAAAGAGAAGGCATTAGCCAATTCCTCACATCGGGAGGAGGGATTGTTATTGCCTGGCGATGGAGATGGCAGCCTAGTCAGTGTTTTCACAATCTGATAGATTTCTTTGGGCTTAGATTTGGCCGATTTAATCTTTTCCGTATAGTGTGTAGATTGTTTGACTCTAATTTCATTTTTATAGTTCCTGATGGCTTCTCTATAGGTCGCTTTATCCGTAGAATCGTAGGATAAGCGCCACTTCCTTTCTAGTCTTTTGCAGAGATGTTTTTTTCCTCTGAGCTCTTCAGAATACCAAGGAGCAGTTTTTTGTTTCCTTTTAGAGCCAGAGGTTCGGTGAGGAAGTACGGCGTCCAAAGAGCTTGTTATCCAGCTGTTGAATACCTTATTATTAGCGCAAGGATCAAGAGATAGTAAAGGGTTAGTGGCAGTAAGACTACTTGTCCATTTGTCTATGTTAAGCTTTGACCAGTTTCAGGTTGTACGTGGAGGGGGAGTAGGCATTGAGATTCTGGGGGTAGACCAGGTTAAAGGGATTAAGAAATGGTCAGTCCAGGGGATAGGGCTAGTACTTCCCGCTTTTAGGTGTTTACTATTACTAAATATAGGGTCTAAAAGATTACCTTTGATATGGGTTGGGCCTAGAACCAGTTGCTCTAATTGCAATGCTGCTAGACTGGTTATAATTCTCGTGGCAGTGGTATCTAGCAAATTGTCGAAATGAATGTTAAAATCACCCAGTAATGTAAAATTTGAGGGAGAAGTAACCATCTCTGCCACCACAGTAGGTAGGTCCGTCAAGAATTTTTTTATGGGGCCAGGGGGACGATAAATGAGAAAGCCAGAGAGACTAATACTGGATGTGAATTCAATCACAAAAGGGAGACTTTCACAGTCCGCAATGGACTCTGTTAAACAACGACATACATAGATGTCTTTATAGATGATAGGCAACCCTCCGCCTTTGCCCTGCGGGCGATCTAATCGGGCTATCTGATAGCCAGGGATGAGGGCTTGTACTACAGAAAACTGTGACTCTTGAGTGAGCCAAGTTTCCGTTAGAAATACCACATCTGGCATATGTTCCTCCAACAACAGCGATATCTCCAAGCTGTGTTTAGGAAGAGAGCGGCAGTTAAGGACAAACATTTGATAGTCCTTAGAGTCTCGGTATGAGGAGTCTCCAGAGGGGATAGATGGTGTAGGCAGCATGAAGATGTTTGAGGACAAAATCGTAGTAAGGAGTCCTCATTGTATACTAGCCTTTGTTGCTGGAAACAACCAGGGGGGGTGGCCCCTGGTCCTGGTCGGGCACGGACGGGCACAGATGGGCTTGCCTTTGGCGTGCCTTCGGCGCGCCGCCGGTGCGCCCGCTGCGCGGACGTGGTGACATAGGGATTTTATAGGGTGTTGAGGAGGGTGGGAGGTGTCCTGCAGCTAGACTGCAACCCCTTATCCCTCTCAAAGATGGCGGCTCTCACTGGCAATAAGCCCTATTTCTATTTCTCAGCGTCAGCCCCTACTCGGCTGCGCCAGAATCGGTATTGGGGGATTTTGCGGGTTGACAAAGTGACCTAGAGAGTCCAGGCAAGTAAGTAGTCTACTTGGAAAGGCATGCTTCGATTTAAAATTGCGTGTTAGCAAAGGTTAAAAGAATGAGGTAGCAGATAGATCAGAAGAGCCCCCGGCTTCCGCCTCAGGGGTGAAATAACAGCACGATAGCAATCAGCGTGCTGTAGGGAGTAGCGGATTTAAATACCGCGGGAGGCGTCCTGCAGCTAGACTGCAACACCTTATCCCTCTCAAAGATGGCGGCTCTCACTGGCAATAAGCCCTATTTCTATTTCTCAGCGTCAGCCCCTACTCGGCTGCGCCAGAATCGGTATTGGGGGATTTTGCGTGTTGACAAAGTGACCTAGAGAGTCCAGGCAAGTAAGTAGTCTACTTGGAAAGGCATGCGACGATTTAAAATGAGGTGTTAGCAAAGGTTAAAAGAATGAGGTAGCAGATAGATCAGAAGAGCCCCCGGCTTCCACCTCAGGGGTGAAAAAACAGCACGATAGCAATCAGCGCACTGTAGGGAGTGGCGGATTTAAATACCGCGGGAGGGCGGGAGGCGTCCTGCAGCTAGACTGCAACCCCTTATCCCTCTCAAAGATGGCGGCTCTCACTGGCAATAAGCCCTATTTCTATTTCTCAGCGGCAGCCCCTACTCGGCTGCGCCAGAATCGGTATTGGGGGATTTTGCGGGTTGACAAAGTGACCTAGAGAGTCCAGGCAAGTAAGTAGTCTACTTGGAAAGGCATGCTTCGATTTAAAATTGCGTGTTAGCAAAGGTTAAAAGAATGAGGTAGCAGATAGATCAGAAGAGCCCCCGGCTTCCGCCTCAGGGGTGAAAAAACAGCACGATAGCAATCAGTACACCTTAACATTTCTTTTTGATTTTCCCCAGTTAGAAAATATAATCTTGCAGCACCAGTGCCACTGCTATGCCTTAGATTATTAAATTGAGTGCCCAAGAGAGTCCCTAAAAAGGTGTATTGCCTGTCTATCGATCTCTCGTGCACAGTTATAGATTCACGTGCATTGCCTTCTATAGGTGAAAGCAAGATTATGAATTCCCCATTGACATTTAGTGCACTTTATCAAGTTCTATTACTAAGTAAACTTTATTCTCCCTTGACCTTTGTTGCAAATTAGAGATTTCTGAGGAAGAATGGAGTACATGGACATCCTCCATTAACTGTAAGTGTAAATATCCGATGTCTATAGGAGAAAGAGGCAAACAGCATTTCTTCATTCACCTGCATTGGCTATAACGTAGCTCAAGGACAAAAATACATTGTGATTTTCCCTTAACGTTGGTAGTCACATCCTGCCCCACTGATCTCTAGCATAAGAAAAAGACCAAGAGACCAATGTTCTGAATCAGCAAGTCTCTTTACAGGCAGAAAATCAGGGCTGTGTGCAGGGAGGAGACCTTCATGTGTTCCGGTGGTAAAGCGGCAGGCCTAACAAAAGGCCTCGAGTTCATGTTTTCAGCCATGGTAGGTAACAGAGTACTATTCTGAGAGGGTGATGAACACTTCAATTTGAACTAGGGTGAAAAGGAGGGTATAAAGAGGGATTGCAGTCTTCTAAGCTCCAGCTACCAGCCACTGTGATGTAAATCGACATTCAAAAATGCAATTCCTATATTATTGTGCAGTTTGTGATCCCCTCTACCGCCACTCACTCCTTCGCTCACTTAGACTCTGACTATAACCCTCAAGCGATGATTGCTTACTTTACTTCTGTTCACCGTCTTCATCCATATTGCATACCACCCACACACACACACACACACTACAGTGCAGCAGGGCGCTGGCACTCTTTTTCTGAACCAGCATCATGTACACCCAGCAGTGCATGGAGAAGCAGTCACCACGACTCTCAGCAGATATTACTCCATACTTAACACAGAAGGTGTCTGTGTCTCTCTGAGCCAGCATATTACCCAAAAGCAGAGTATTGCACGGGTCTTCATACTATGAGTCATGCGATCAAATAGTACAGTGCAGCAAAGAGTTGCTACTATTACTCTGTGACCATATCACACCCACAAACAGCACAGTACAATGTGAAGTGTGTGTGGCTGTCTATGCTCGGATCATACCATCAAACAGTATAGTGCAGACATGGGCTGCCACTGTTCTACAGACCCTCAAAAACCCATGCACATCATAGGGAAATAAGTTCCTTTGAGGAAAAACACCCATACACAACACAGCGCAGCCAGTATCTATCAACAGTGCCGCATAAACTGGTACTGTTCCTCTACACCAGTATCAAACTAACGCTTAAAATCAGCTGGTGGTTTCTGGCAGAGTCTCATTGGTATTTTTGGAGACCACCACCTATTTTTCCACATCAAATATTTCTAGAGAGTAGGAAAGGGGAAAACACATAGAAAGAAAGACTGAAAAACAGTCACCATAGGAGAAAGCAGGAAGCTGCAAGAGTGAGATAAAGGGACAGGGAGTGTCTGGCATTGAATTTAAGAGACCTGGGGTGGATTTAGGACTTCACAGCCTTCTCACTCTGCATGTTGACATTAAATATTGCTGGCCATGGGCATCTGAGAAGTGCTTGGACACTGGCACTTATTATTTTACAAATTAGACACTGTATCAGGTGAACACAGTATACAGTCCTGTATGGTGCTGTTATCTTTTTTTTTTAATAGTTATCATACACAACAAACTGTGTTAAAGAGCTGTCACTGCTCCTCTGAGCCAAATCAGACACAATTAATTGGACCACGGAGCTGTCGATGTTCATCTGAGCCAGCATCACGCACAACACAGTGCAGCAAGCAGCTATTACTGTTTATCTGAGCTGTTTCCGTAAATCGAAGATGACATCACACACAACACAGTGCTGCAAGGAGCTAGCACAGTTAATCTGAGACACTATCAGGGGTGTCTCCTCCGCTATTGTGGAGGAGCGTCACCCTACTGCTGAAATGAAGCAGACAGAAGAAAACGAAAATGACAATAAAGCTATTTTATTGTCATTTTATTTTTAATTCCAGTCCGACAAGTCTAGGTTGTGGCAGGGCAAGACCGCAGTGCCACAAAGCAGGTGACTGAGGAGTGGTATGCACTGAATGTGCGTATGTCAGTTTGGGTGGCTGTCCATGATTGGCCAAATCAACACACGCAATTGGATATCCCCAGGCTGTTCCTGGAGATATCCTAGTGCTCAGAGGCCCAAGTTCCCAGCCCCTGCTGAAGCATATAACTGGCCTGCACCTCTCCGCCCATGCTGGGAGTAATACCATGAGAGAAGCGCTGGCATTGGGTGAGGTGTGGGAGCCTGTGCTCCTAGGGATTGCAGTGCCTGGATGGGAGCAGAGGAGCAGCGAGGCACAGAGAAGGAGCAGACGATCATGGTGTCTGACAGAAAAAGGTAAGTTTTAATTTTTATTATTACTATTTTCTGCCCCGCCCCCACCTTGGATTGACAGCAGCCGCCGCTGGTCAGTTTCACACGCAACTCTGTGTATCAAAAGAATTGTTTTTGTTGCTCTGAGCAAGCATCACTCACAACATTGGGTGTGCAGCAATGAGCTGCTGGTGGTCTTTTCAGCTAGTATTACAGAGAACCCACTGCTGCAAGGAGTTGGCACAGAACTCTGATCCAGGCATTGACCCAATTACTATAAAACATACTAGGATTTGTATATGCACTTCTGAGTGGGTATCACACAAAACAAATTGCAGCAAGCAGCTGCTTCTGTTCCTCTGAGCCACTATGACATGTAGCACCATGCAGCAGCGGACTCTCTCTGTTCCTCTATGCCAGTATGACACACAGCACAATGCAGCAAAGAGCTGTCTCTGTTCTTACCACTCAGTATCACAACCAAACATAGCACAGTGCATCAAGTATTTCAAACTGCTCCTCAGAGATAGCTTCTCACACATGGGACAATACCTGTTGCCTCGGGAAATGCTGCTCCTCAGATTCTGGTCTCTACAGAGAGATGAAAAGTAAGAACACCAATTTAGAAAGATCGCATAAGGTTTAACTGTTCATGCTGTAATCATTAAAAAGACTTGACCAGTAAAGCAATATGACACACAACACAATTCAGCAAGGAAATATCTCCGTTCCTATCAGCCAGTGTCACAAGCAGACATAGCACAGAGCAGCAAGGATGTTCAACTGTTTCTCAGAGCAGGCATCCACAAATTTACAGGGTGCTCTTCTCACACATGGGACTATATCTGGCCAATTGAGCACAGCAATGTCTCTCATCCTGGTCTCTATGGAGAGATGAAAAGGAACAATGACACCAAATTAGAAAGATTGCATAAGGTTGGAATGTTCATATTGTAATCCTTCAAAAGACTTGGCCAGTAAAGCTAGGCCTCAGTTTTCCTCTCGAAGGGCCATCCACTTTTAATATTGCGAGCAGTTCGGCAGAGCGTTAAAACCCAATTTTTTTACGTACAAAATGAAAGAGTGCTCAGTTCTACGCGGCAAGATTCTAGGTTGTTTTTTTAAGGTTAACATATTATTCTGTAGCAGATGCGTTAAATCTTTGAGCTATCTGATCGACCCTGCAAAAGGAGGCAATGTTTTCCTCAAGTTAACTTGGACAAACTATTCATCCGAACTAGGATGACTAATGGAAGACTCGAATCCTCTGTCCACTGACCTCCAATACACTCTCCAAAAATTGCTGAACACATTTCTACCTCCACCCATACTAAAGGACACAGCATGGACAAGGATATCTTAAAGTAGGGTCTTCGCCTGCAAGAAAATCCTCTGCACTGACCTTTGACCCTTGCTGTTTAGGGTAAAAAAAACACATCAATTACTGGGAACCTGGCTACAGACATTTCCCTTTCTGATCATCTAAATTAGAACAAGTTTGAAGACAAAAAGTGGTACCCATCTTAGAGACCTTTCATGTACTTCACACACTGTAACAAACAAATTCAAAACCCAGGCCAAACTACATTGCACAGCAAATACAAAATACCAACAATCACGAAACGTGTTACACTTTAAGGTGTGAGCAACTTCCTCTTGCTCCCTCTGGATCCGCTAATTGTAAAATGATCAAACAGATTCACAGTTTTATTCATGAAGGCATTTTTGAAAGCTATTTACTTCTCAACCTATCAACTAATTTACCAAAACCACCTATTGCGTCTGGGATCAAATTTGTCCAAACATTTAGAAACTATGATTTCAATCACTTCACTTTAACCAGATTCAGACTCCTACTGAACCCAGGTTGGGATAGACTGCTTCCAAATCATGATCTGGTGTACATCAGTTTCATAAACATCTTCTCAACCAGCATTTACTCCATCGCATTCAAGTAAAGGCAAGTAACCCTGTTCTTTAAAATAATGGAAATTCCCAATTACAAATCTCTCTTTCAAGGGCAAAATCCATGAAAAGGGCAGTATCCACTGGAATTCAGGGATCAAATTACCATGGACAGTGCCCGTGGCACCACTCGATTTTGATTGTGTCACAAATATGCCTTTCAGCACTGCTATCGTGCAACTAATACCCCTCATGAGGAATAATACCATTTCTTATAATGGCCAAGGTTTTTGGCATTTTACAACGCTGCTGCAAGAAGTTGGCACTGTTCCTCTGATTCAGGCATAGACACACTTACTATGTTGCATACTAGGATTTGTGACTGTTCTTCTGAGATGGTATCTCACACAACAAATTGCAGCGAGTAGCTGCCACTGTTCCTCTAATCCAATATGACACACAACACAATGCAGCAAGGAGCTGCCTCTGTTCCTATCAGCCAGTATCACAACCATACACAGCACAGTGTAGCAAGGATTTCACACTGTTCCTCAGAGCAGGCATCCAGAAATTTTGAAGGTGCTCTTCTCACACATGGGACTATACCTGGCCATTTCAGCGGAGCAACTTCTCTCATCCTGGTCTCTATGGAGAGATGAAAAGGAACAAGAACACCAATTTAGAAAGATTGCATAAGGTTGGAATGTTCATATTGTAATCCTTCAAAAGACTTGGCCAGTAAAGCTAGACCTCAGTTTTCCTCTCGAAGGGCCATCCACTTTTAATATTGCACGCAGTTTAGCAGAGCTTTCAAACGCAATTCTTTTACGTACAAAATGAAAGAATGCTCAGTTCTACGTGGCAAGATTCTAGTTTGTGTTTTTAAGGTTAATATATTATTCTGGAGCAGACGCATTAAATCTTTGAGGTATCTGATTGACCCTGCAAAAGGAGGCAATGTTTTCCTCAAGTTAACTTGGACAAACCATTTATCTGAACTAGGATGACCAATGGAAGACTTGAATCGTCTATCCACTGACCTCCAATACACTCTCCAAAAATTGCTGAACACATTTCTACCTCCACCCATACTAAAGGACACAGCATGGACATGGATATCTTAAAGTAGGGTCTTCGCCTGCAAGAAAATCCTCTGCACTGACTTCTGACCCTTGCTGTTTAGGTTAAAAAAATAAAACACATCTATTACTGGGAACCTGGCTACAGACATTTCCCTTTCTGATCATCTAAATTAGAATAAGTTTGAAGACATAAAGTCGTAGCCATCTTGGAGACCTTTCATGTACTTCACACACTGTAGCAAACAAATTCAAAACCCAGGCCAAACTACATCGCACAGCAAATGCAAAATACCAACAGTCACGAAACGTGTTACACTTTAAGGTGTGAGCAACTTCCTCTTACTCCCTCTGGATCCGCTAATTGTAAAATGATCAAACAGATTCACAGTTTTCTTCATGAAGGCATTTTTGAAAGCTATTTACTTCTCAACCTATCAACTAATTTACCAAACTAGCTATTGCGTCTGTGATCAAATTTGTCCAAACATTTAGAAAATATGATTTAAATGACTTCACTTTAACCAGACTCAGACTCCTAATGAACCCAGGTTGGGATAGACTGCTTCCAAATCATGATCTGCTGTACATCAGTTTCATAAACATCTTCTCAACCAGCATTTACTCCATCGCATTCAAGTAAAGGCAAGTAACCCTGTTCTTTAAAATAATGGAAATTCGCCATTACAAATCTCTTTCAAGTGCAAAATCCATGAAAAGGGCAGTATCCACTGGAATTCAGGGATAAGATTACCATGGTCAGTGCCCTTAGCACCACTCAATTTTGATTGTGTCACAAATATGCCTTTCTGCGCTGCTATCGTGCAACTAATACCCCTCATGAAGAATAGTTAAATTGCTTATAATGGCCAAGATTTTTGGCATCTTAGAACACTGCTGCAAGAAGTTGGCACTGTTCCTCTGATCCAGGCATAGACACACCGGTAGACAGTCAAAATATCGAGTTGGAAATATCGACCTACCATAATATCGAGTCTGAAATATCGAAGGAGCATAATATCGAAGGCAAGAATATCGTAGGACAGAATATCGACCCAAGGTAAGTAATATCTATATACTTAATATCGATGTAAGTAATATCGAAGTTAGTAATATCGATAGCATATATATCGATGTTAATAATTTCGATGACACTAATATCGATATTTGTATTATTTTATAGTTTTTTATTATGTATGTGTTATATGTTTAATTTAAGTATTTAAAATAATTACTATTATATGTGTATACATTTTCTATAATAATATATAAATTTATAAGGAAATTTGATGTTTTAGTACCGGAGCGGGTTGTGGGTTTATAGGGGAATAGGGTGGGAAGTAATTTAATTATGGTAAGTTGATTAATAATTAGTAGGATTAATTAATTAATTATAATTATTTGCTAATTAATATTGATTAATTGGGAAATAATTAATTGATTAATTGATATATATTTTCTGTAGCGGGATGTGGGTTTATAGGGGAATAGGGTGGGGAGTAATTTAATATTAATTAATTAATTAATATATGTTTTTAAATATTTATAACTAATTAATTGGCAAATAATTAATATTAATTAGTTAATTAATTAATATAATTTTGAACATATTTTAAATTAGTAATTAATTGGTAATTAAATAATAATAATTAGTTAATTACATTAATTAGAGTAATTTATTTATATATATAATTTTTAGTTACTGTTAATTAATTATTTGGGGAAAAATGATATTAATTATTAAATTATATTAATTACAGCTTATGGGCTAATATATTTACTTTATTGTTATTGTTAATTAATTAATAATTGCTAATTAAATAATATTATTTAACTTTGGGTTAAGGAGTATTTTTAGGGTTCAGGGTAATTTTGGGGTTTTTGGGTAAAGGGGTATTTTTAGTGTACAGGGTCAGTTTTCAGTTTTTGGGTAAAGGGGTATTTTTAGGGTTCAGGGTCAGTTTTCAGTTTTTGGGTAAAGGGGTATTTTTAGGGTTCAGGGTCAGTTTTCAGTTCATGGGTAAAGGGGTATTTTTAGGGTTCAGGGTCAGTTTTCAGTTCATGGGTAAAGGGGTATTTTTAGGGTTCAGGGTCAGTTTTCAGTTCTTGGGTAAAGGGGTATTTTTAGGGTTAAGGGTCAGTTTTCAGTTCATGGGTAAAGGGGTATTTTTAGAGTTCAGGGTCAGTTTTTAGTTCTTGGGTAAAGGGGTATTTTTAGGGTTCAGGGTCAGTTTTCAGTTCTTGGGTAAAGGGGTATTTTTAGGGTTCAGGGTCAGTTTTCAGTTGTTGGGTAAAGGGGTATTTTTAGGGTTCAGGGTCAGTTTTCAGTTTTTGGGTAAAGGGGTATTTTTAGTGTTCAGGGTCAGTTTTCAGTTCGTGGGTAAAGGGGTGTTTTTTGGGTTCAGGGTCAGTTTTCTCGACTGTTGCACTCTCTGGAGTGGGAATAGTAATTTTATCCCTACGCTATCAAACGCTTTCCCTACTGTTCCACTCTCTGCAGTAGGAATAGTAATTTTTACCCTTACGCTATCCAACGTTTTATATAATTAATTGTTAAAATATCACATGTTTATTTTATTTTTTATATTACTTACATTTTATTTATGTTATTGTTTTATGTTTGTAAATGTATTAGTAAATTAGAATATATTTCATTAATTTATAAATTAGTAAATTAATTATTAATACTTATTGTTCAGTACATATATATTATATCTTTACTGTATATATTTAATTAATGTATTATTAATATATATGTATTATTTATTAATTTTAAACATTATTAGATACTTTTAAATATGTATATTTTATTTATTAGTGTTATATACTTACTTTTACATTTATATATATAAAAAAAACGATATTTTTAACATCGATATTTTTTACATCAATATTATTTTTTCGATATTTTTGTACTTACCATGTTGTAGATAGGATGTCGATATTTTTGCACTCGATATTGTTGACTCGATATTCTTGTAGGTCGATATTTCTGAGGTCGAAATTCTGTCAGTGATCCAGACACACCTACTATGTTGCATACTAGGATTTGTGACTATTCTTCTGAGATGGTATCTCACACAACAAATTGCAGCGAGTAGATGCCACTGTTCCTCTAATCCAATATGACACACAACACAATGCAGCAAGGAGCTGCCTCTGTTCCTATCAGCCAGTATCACAACCATACACAGCACAGTGTAGCAAGGATTTCACACTGTTCCTCAGAGCAGGCATCCAGAAATTTACAAGGTGCCCTTCTCACACATGGGACTATACCTGGCCAATTGAGCGGAGCAACTTCCCTCATCCTGGTCTCTATGGAGAGATGAAAAGGAACAAGAACACCAATTTAGAAAGATTGCATGAGGTTAAAATGTTCATACTGTAATCCTTCAAAAGTCTTGGTTAGTAAAGCCACACCTCAGTTTTCCTCTTGAAGGGCCATCCACTTTTAAGTTGTAGTAGTTGTGCAGAGCGTTAAAAGCCATTTCTTGTATGCAAACATTTGAAAGAGCACTTAGACCTTCATGGCAAGCTTCTAGTTTGTGTTTTTCAGGTTAACATAATATTCTGTAGCAGAAACATTAAATCAATGAGCCATCTCATCGGTCCTTCAAAAAGAGGCAACGTTTTCTGTAATGTAACTTGGACAAAGCATACATTCCAATCAAGATGAAAAATGGAAGACTTGACTTGACTGTCCATTGACCTCCAATGCACTCTCTAAAAAACACTCAACACATTTCTACCTCTACCCTTACCGAAGGACACAGCATGAACATGAATGTCTTTAAGCCAGGCCCTTCAGTTGCAATGCTTTTGTGAATATCCTGTGCACTGACTTCTAACCCTTGCTATTTAGGATAAAAAAACAAAAGCCACAATGTACTGGAAACCTGGCTTCAGACGTTTCCCTTTCTGATCATCGAAATCAGAATAGGTTTGGAGGCAAAATGTCACAACCATCTTGGGGACCTTGCATGTACTCCGCACACACTGTAACAAACAAATGCAAAAGCCAGGCCAAACTACATCAAACAGCAAATTGCAAAATTCCAGCATTCAAGAAATCTGCTCCACTGTAACATGTTACCAACCTCCTCTTACTCCGTCTGGAACCTTTCATTGTAAATGATCCTTGTAATTGTCCTTGGCAATACTCGATTTTGATTTTGTCCCCAATGTGCCTTTTAACACTCCTGTCATGCAACTCATGCCCTTCATACAAAAGAATTACAATGCTTATCCTCTCCAAGGTTTTTGGCATTTACGACACAACAGGCCATCAAAGTCTACAACAAGACCCTTAACTGGTACATCCCATTCCTGAAATAACAAACAAGTGTGACTAAGCAGCCTCTTATCATAAGCAAGTCTGTGGAGCGACATCAAGATGGCAGATGTGCAGCAGGTAGCTCTGATGGGTAAATCTGGGTTATACAGAGTAATCCTGCTTCCAGCCATATCCTGGACACCTGCCGAGCCTTGATCGTGCACCTACCAATGACTGTCAACCAATTGTAAAGGTTGTTTGCTGGAAGGCCAGCTGTGAACACCCCTAGTGACTGTTGCTGAGCCGAATCTGGCTTGCTGCTGGCGGTACGGGCCTGCTAGCGTACTGGGACCCAGCAGCTGTGCCACTCTGATATAACTGCAAGTGGAGTGGAGGGCCTCGGTAGAGATCAGGCGACTGAGGACTGAGCACCTGGTCATCTGGTGTGTGCATTGAGGTGCACAAGGGACACAGTTGGGGCCCGGTCACTGCTGCCACTGCCTGATAGGCTGGGCTGACCTGGTCCCTCCCCTCTAGAAATTAGTGAAAAGGTCTGCTCTCTCATTGCAGCCACCCAGATGCTGCTTCCCTGAGAGCCGGAGGGGTGGTGGGAAACACGGCTGGCCTGGCGGGTGGATCTGGGGCCGGCCCCTAGCCGTGTTGTGTATGATGCCCCTCCCTGATTCGGCCTATTGCATCAGTCGGTGACCATTGCAGGCACATGGAACCAGCTGCTGCAGAACAGTCAGTGGCCCTGAACTGAAGCATTCAAGAGCGCTGATGGTGCTCAGCCCCCACTAGTGCGGCCTCCAGACCCAACTGAGGACATAGACCAGCGGAGCAGGCAGAAAACTACCTCTGTTGAATGTGGTAATGGATGCAGTGGAGAGGACTCACACAAAACTGTAAACACTTGTGTCTACCTTGAGAGCAAGATCGACAGCATAGCAATGGAGATAAATCTGCTACACACTGATCATCGTAAACTAGCAGACAAAGTGTGCACAGCAGAGCAAAACACTGCTGAACTCCAGTTGGCATTCAAAGTACTGGTATCCTAAGTCCAGCTACAGACGAATTTTGTCCACACCCTGAAGGCCAGGGCTGAAGACACGTAGGGATGCTCACGCAGAAACAACATGTATGTTGTGGGCCTCCTGGAAAGCATCAAAGGATGTAATCCTGTTGACTAGCTGGGCAACTGGCTGTGGAACCTGCTTCTGCCTCATCCCCTCACGCCGTTCTTCTCTGTAGAATGTGTGCATTGCTTTCTCACAAGGAAGACTCCACCTAGCTCCAACCCCAGTATAATGCTAGTTCACCTACTCCATAACGGTGACAGGGACATCATCCTACAAGAAACCAGGAAACTTAATAATTGTGGTTAATAAGGCCCGCATCATGCTTTTCCTGAAATACGCAGTAACAGTGCAACATCACAGGGCCTCCTTCCTAGCTGTCAAATGCCATCTACGTGAACTGAAGCTGAAATATTTGCTGATCTTCCCGGCAAGAAAACGTGTTGTAATGGATTGCAAAGCATGGTTTTTCAACTTGCCAGAAGATGCTTGGCGATGGCTGAAGGCCTTCCAACTCAAGTCACCCTGCCAAGCCACTGGAGCCGAACCGTGCACTGACAGAAAGGACAGCGAACGCAGTCGTGAGGAACAGCGAGCAATGAGACAGCCTCCCAGGCCTGTGGTGGTCCCAAACATGGAACAGGTTATACAGGAAAGAAGACAGGCCCTCCGTTCTGTAGTAGCAATCAGCGACGCCCGACTTGACACCAGCTCTAATGAAAGAGCAGTGAAGTCTTCAAGTGAGGATGATTCTTCCACTGTTTGGCCAGCTGATTATGATGCCTTGGCACTATTAGAGGTCACTCCACAGATAGCTGATGGCATTATTTGACCTACCCCAACCAGCACATTACACTTTCACAGCGGCGAGTTATGTCTAAATACTGGACAATGCATAATTTTGTTGGCGGTCTGCCTGCCATTCCACTTTTCAATGATCAATGCCTATTATATTACCAGCTCATCCGACACACACGCTGCACACAATCACCCTCCTATACATCTTACACTGGCTGCAACTCATATGCCTACACTACATGGGGTACACCACCCTTGGCCGCTGCACCTTCCACCATTAAAACCCTCGGTCTCAGGCTTTACTGCTGTATCTTGCATATGTATTTCAATATGTTTGGTCAGGAAAACCCATTGTTTGTCTGCCCCACTTGAATTAAATGGTTGTGCCTCTTTCACCCTAACTTGGCATTACCTCCATGCCCTAGCACAATACACTGACATGACACATACAACTTTCATAACCTGTAACATGTGGGGTATTCAGACCCACTCTTGCTGATATGCCCTCTATGCATACCTCAAGCCCTGTTCCGCGCAGGTGGCCATGCTTCAGGAAACTTACTTAACACTAACTGAAGAGTATAAACTTCAGAGTTGCTGATGAGGATGTTGCTAACTTTTCTTTCTTTGCACAAGGGGTCCTGCTCTGGATCAGGTCATGGGTCCCTTTGTCCACCGAGGAGGTGGTAGCAGATAGTGAAGGTCGCTTCGTCCTTGTCAAGGGCAACCTCGGTGGTCAACACATTCTTGTTGGTTGTATATATGCTCCAAATCCAGAGCAACCCTATTCCTTGAACGGATGTCGGCGACACTCTCTCATTGGGGTGGAAACCCATGGTTATTCACAGACCTTGACAGATCCTTACCCCCGCCACTCAGCACCCTGGGCACGTGAAACATGCGAGCGATACATGACTGACTTGGCACATAGTAGACATTTTCAATAGAGCAATGCTGAAACAAAAGCGTAATTTTCTTTTCCTCACCACATCACCTCACATTAGGCTCGATTGATTCATTGCCACAGAATCCCTACTGTCCTCTGTAACACATACAGAGTAATTGGGCAGCACCCATTCAGATCATAACCCGCAGAGCCACAGCTAACATGGCACAATGGCCCTCCTCCCGTTCCGTCATAGCGCTTACAGCCAGCGGCGCTTGATGACCCCCCCATCCCACATCTAATTACATGCCGCTATTAAATAATATTTCAAGCACAATCATGGATCAGCGACATCAAGGCTGGTTGAGTGGGACACACTCAAAGTGGCAGTTGGGGGCTATTGTCTAGGGGTGACTTGGAATGCCCAACAACAGCTTGACGACAATATATCTCATATAGAACAAACCCTCCTGCAACACGAGACAGACGCGGGGCGAAACCCTGACAGCTCTTTCCGCCTGCTAGCAGCACAACATGAACATCTCTCCCTCCTGGAGCCGTTGCCTTGCCTGAACTATGAGGCCCACTCTGCAGTACACATGCCGCTGCTGACACATCTAGCATGCTGTTGGCATAGCTAATAAGGTCGGACCAGCCCCATTACCCAGTTGCTGTACTGAAATCTGCTACCAGCGACATACTCTACACGCAACAAGACATACATCAAGAACTAACCCAACACTATGCCTTGCTGTACTGAGCAAGGATCCCTGCTATTCCACCAGACAGAAACGCCTTCTTCAGCATGATTCCCCTTCTTACACCCATCCAAACAGTGGAACTAGATGATCCAATTACACTATTTGAAATACAGGAGGAGGTCAAAGCATTAGCCACAGGCAAAGCGCCTGGCCCAGATGGCCTGCTTGTTGAATTTTACAAGGCATATACCACACTTCTTGCATCTCGATTGCTCATCCTCTACGAACAGGCTCTAGAAGCCTCCTGCCTTTCTACTTCCCTGTGCAAATCACTGCTGATATCCCTCTCTAAGGTACACAAAGACCCCAATGAAGTGGGCTCCAACCGGCCCCTAGCACTGCTTAACACTCACTAAGATCCTGACGACTCGGTTGGCACACATGGCCCACGATGGTACACCCTGACCAGAATGGATGTGTGCCGTGGGAGTGGGTGAGCAGGTGTAGCGGCACCCGAGAGTGCCGGGCAGTGATACACCCCGAAGTGGGAGCGGCCGCCATCTTGAGGCACACCAAACATCCTGAAGAGGAACTGGAGGATGGGGCCCACTACACCCTCGCCCAGAGGAGTGTGCCCCTTGACAGGCGTGGTGCCGGAGACCCTCCTGTGGACTTTGAATGTGGGGGATCGGTCAGTTTAGCTGAATCTGCCCGGCGAGATCTGGGACGGCATTGCAGCGTGGTTAGCAGACCGGGCCTGTGCGGGGCGGCGGGGCGCTTTGACCTCCTTCCCCCTTGTGTTGAACTTCCTGGGCGGCTGCTGTCTGTTGCACTGGGGAGGATCAGGGGCCAGATCGGGCATCGGTGGTGTCGGCTGAGGACGGAGGAGCTCTGAGGGCTGGCAGTGAGGTGCCAGAGCGGAGGTGCATTCGGGCTGCGCCCTGGGCCTGTTGGCTGCGTTCCTCTTGTGGGGGACCCCTGCGGCTGTGGCCATAGCCTTCTCTGATTGCCCACCACAGTGGAAACCGGGAGTCTGCTCCTGCGACTTGTTGCACTGAGTTCGGTTTGCCTGGAGACCTTTGGAGTGAGCCGACTGGTTTACCTGTCATTCTGCCTGACTCATGAATTGCTGGTTGTGACGACCCTTGGGGTAGGGAGTACTATCGCCTGGAAGAACCAACCCCGCTACGATGACGCGGGATCGCACCGGTGGCGGTCACACCAAGCAAGGGACCCTGGATAAATTCACGGAGGCGAGCCACGCGCCCGGGGCCGCGGGGTCGCAGAACCAGGCACCTGACAATGCGGCGCTGTTGGCGGCAATAACCCAGTCCAGGGACATGCTGGACGCCAAGATCGGGGTTGTGGGATCGGACGTCATGTTGCTTCACCAGGACCTGAGGAATGCCATGGAGCACATCACTGGCCCGGAGACCCGCATATCGGAGGTGGAAGACGAGGTATCCATTCTCAAGAAGAAGGTCGCAGCCATGGAGAAAATACAAAAGGGCCTAGCCATGCAGGTCGATGATGCCGAAGGGGCGGTCTCGGCGGAACAACCTACGCTTTTGGGATTTCCGTAAGGCTGCGAGGGCGACAACGTGGAGCGATTTCTTGCCCAGTGGCTGGAGGGCTGGCTCCCCCCGGACCTGCTCTCTCTCTGCTTTGTGGTTGAGGGGGCCCATAGGGCTGTGACGCAGAAGCCCCCTGTTGGGGCACCCCTGCGGCCGATGAGCGCCAAATTCTTAAATCACTCGGATCGGGACACCATCCTGCGACAGGTGAGGGTGAAGGCCTCCCTCACGTGTGGCAATGCGACCATCCTTATCTTCCCGGACTATACATGCTTGGTGCAGCAACAATCCTTTCTTGCAGCAAAGGCCCATCTTCAAGGCCACAAACTTCAATATGCCCTGCTTTACCCGGCGCGGCTGAGAGTTATCTTCAAGTCCGCACACTGTTTTTCGATTCCCCAGAGGAAGTGTTCAAATGGACGGATGAAACGGTGAAAATTCGTGTCAACATGCCACAGGGTGGAGAATCGGACTCCTCCTCGGGTGGAATGGCCTGCGAGGGCCTCAGGAGTCGGCAGCGACGCAGCAGGAGATCGAGGTCTGTGCGCAGCCTGCGCTCTGGCTCCGCGCTTCGACAGCGCGATCCGACACCGGAGCAGCAATCAGGAGTGAAATGATGTCTGGGACTCCTGCACAGGTCTAAATGTATGGTAATTATGGATGTCTAGGTGGGCCAGTCTCTTTAGGGCTGGGAGCCTGGCCCTGTAGGAATGGGTGGGTGGGAGTGAAGTCCTATAGTTGTGGGTTGTCCATTGGATGGGGTGGCTCTTGTTCCCCCAATGGTGAATAGGCTACGATCCGACCGCAACAGGTGCTTCCATGTTAGTGAGGTACGGGTTTGGGGGTGGAGGGGCGGGTTGGCGTGGGGGTCTGGGGTTGGGGGGATTGTTTCCGCAAGTCTTGATGCAATATGTGTGCCACGTTATATGCATTCTGAGCCACAGAGACACCTGCAGCTTACATAGTAACATTCCACCATGTCCACTGCTGAGAGGGGAGGGCAGGTAGCCCCTGGTTCCCTGCGCATACTTAGTTGGAACGTGCGGGGGTGCTGGATAAGGTGAAATAGGGGTATGTTTTCCAATTTGCTAAAAGAGCCAGTGCGGATGTACTTCTGCTCCAGGAGGCTCATTTGGCACGAAGGCGCTATGCCTGCAACGGTTTGGGTTCCATCAGGTCTACCACTCGGGATTTACGAGGGGCTCTAGGGGGGTTGCGATCCTTATACACCGCAGGGTCTCGTATACACATGAAAAACTCTGGACAGATCACAGGGCAGGTATGTTATTGTACAGGGCAGGGTGAGGGGGAATAGGTTGACCCCTGGGTAGTGTTTATGCCCCACCACCGCTACAGTGGACCTTGGTGAAGAAACGTATGTCCCTTTGGAGCGACAGGCAGGATACCCTCTCTGTGGTCGGGTGGGACTGGAACGATGTGATGGAACTGGGTAGTGATAGATGGAGTAGTGGGGCGACTGACGGGGGGCGGGGGGCTCACCCACCAAACTTCATGCCCTAGCCACAGGACTTGATTGGACATACAACTGGATGTACACGCATGGCCCACTTAGGGAATACACCTACTTTTCCACGGTGCACGACTCATTCTCCAGATTAGACTGCATCTTCGTTCCCAGGGGGCTGGCACATATGATACTATCGGCGGTTATTCTGCCGAGAGCCCTGTCCGACCATTTGCCGGTGGCCCTTACGTTCAGAATAGGCCCGGCCAGGCAATCGTTTTGGTGGCGCATGTCGGGGTGGCACCTGCTGAAGGACGAGTACAGGGAGAACATGACTAAAGAAATAGATCACTACCTGGTCTCAAACGTAGGCTCCATAGACTCCCCAACTACCCTTTGGGAAGCATTAAAACCCACATTGCTGGGTGTTGACATTTCCTGGTGTTCGGCGGCCCGTAGGGAGCGGCAGAGAGACTTAGTGCAACAAGAGGCGCATCTGGAAGCGCTGGAGCGCAGGGGTCGGGAGGTGGGCGGTGGACCTGTCAGACGACAGCTAGTGCTGGCTCAGCAGTAGTATACCGCGGTATTGATGGAGGTGGCACGGCAGGGCTGGTTGGCCACTTGTAGTCGGGTGTATCAGTGGGGGACAAATCCACCAAGATGTTGCATCACTTGTGTCAGGGCACACTCCATGCCCAACCGCTGCCCCAGATATTGGACCCAGAAGGGGTGCCTGTACTTGAACCCCCGGCAATCGCGGAGAGCTTCGCGGCGTACTATGAGGAGGTAAACGCGCCCCAGGAATGCCTGACAGACGATGTCATCCAGCAGTTTATAGATGAACTTCCCCCATGGTCTGTCTCGGACGAAGTACAGGAACAATTAGATAGGCCCCTGTCCGACGACAAATTGGGCACCGCTCTGAGTGAGCTGAATCCAGGTAAGGCTCCCGGCCCCAACGGCTTTCCGTGCAAATTTTTAAGGCGGTTCTATGTACACATGGGTTCGCATCTCTGTCTGGTCGTGGAGTAGGCATGTGAAGGCGGCATGCTCCCCCTGGATTGGCGACATACTGAGGCCAAGGTCCTGGCTAAGGCCCTAGCCAATAGACTCAAGCCTCACATAGCAGATTTGGTCCACCCAGATCAGGTGGGTTTTATGCCTCGGAGGGCGACTCGACATAACATTAGGCGCGCCCACATCGCAATATCGGCTTGGAGGAGTTTGGGGGAACAGGCAGCGCTGTTTTTGGCAGACATGGACAGAGATTTTGATTCCCTGAGCTGGGTATATCTGTTCGCCCTGCTGCGACGCCTCAATTTGGGCCCGCGTTTCATGGCTTACTTACAGCTGCTGTACACTGATCTCACAGTGTCAGTACGAGTGGGGGCGCGGTCTCTTGATCCTTCCGGGTCCAGCGGGGCACGCGACAGGGCCGTCCCCTCTCCCCCTACCTATTCACGCTCGCAATGGAACCCCTGGCGGCGATGGTGCGTATAGATGCCCAGATCAAAGGTTTTCGGTGGTCATCGGGCCTTGCTGATAAAATAGCACTCTATGCTGATGATGTCCTGTTCTTTCTCACTGATCTGGATCGGTCGGGGCCACGGCTGCTTCGTATTCTGCAGATTTTCGGTGAAACCTCTGGCCTCTATATGAATCCGGTAAGTCGACGTTGTGAATACTGGGTGGACAGCAGTAGGTGGGAGCACGGGCACCGGGCCTTCATTTGGCGTCTGGAGGGATGAAATACCTGGGATTGTATCTGTCGGAGGAGGCAGCCGCCTCCTGGGATCACAACCTCACTCCAGTATGGGACCGCATGCGCGAGGACTTGAAGGTTTGGTCCCGTATGCCACTAACGATATATGGCAGATCGGCCATCTTTAAAATGGTGGTGCTCCCTCGTCTATTGTCTCAACTACAAAATCATCCACACCGGATTCCACCCCGTTGGTTTCAGCAGATCAACTCGGCGCTGGGTGGGTTTCTGTAGGAGGGGGGGACCGCGCGTGTGGCGTTGCCAACGTGCTTTTTATCCTCCTATACTGAGGGGGCTAGCCACATCAGATGTTCTCTCTTACTATCAAGCGGCACACTTGTTGGTTCTTAACGAGTGGTGGTATGGCGATAGGGGCGACCAGGCCTACGCGGTCGAGCGGCACATAATGGGCTCCGCGTCTGTGCCCACACTGTTGTACTCCGCCTCGCTTCGGAGGTGCCTTCCCTCTGCCACGCAGGTGGTATTTTATGTCTGGAGGCAAACGCTAGGCAGAATGGGGTGGTAGAACATGCTTACCCAAGAGACCCCTCTCTGGCGCAATGGTCATCTGCCCCGCATGGACACTCTGCAGGGATTCCGGGAGTGGGACGCAATTGGAATCTCCTCCCTGGGAGATGTGATGTTGGGCCGCTCCCTGAAGTCCTTTCAGAATTTGCAAGATGAATTTGGGATGCCTCGCTCCCAGTTTTTTAAATACCTTCAGTTTCGGCACGCACTGATGCCATATTTGACAGACCTAGGACATCTTCCCGAGTTTAGTCCGCTAGAGGCCAAATTGTTTATGGGGGAATTACCTGATAAGAAAATCTCACGTATCTACCAGACATTGGTCCACCACTGTTCCTCCGACTTACACAGACTTAGGACCGCGTGGGAGAGGGATGTGGGGGACTTAGAGGAAGAGGATTGGGCAGAGGCCTTGGCAAGCCCGAGGGAGGCAGCAATTTCCACTCGCCTGCGACTGATACAATTTAAATATTTACATCGCACCTACTTTACCCGAGAACGCTTATGGAGGGCGGGCATGATTGGCTCCCCCGATTGTCTCCGATGCGGTACAGAGGAGGGTACACTTCTACACACTGTCTGGGGGTGCTCGGCGCTGCATAGATTCTGGAACGGGGTGTTCACGTGCTTATCTGAAGTGGTGGTATGGGAGCTCCCACGCGCTTCGAATTTGGCTTTGTTGCATGTGATGGAGCACCTGTTATTGCTGGGCCTTACACTGGCCAAAAGAGACATTGCCAAAGCTTGGAAGGCGCCTCAAGCTCTGCCATTGACCGCTTGGAGGAATGGCATGGAATTTTGTATGGAACTTGAGCAACCTAAATTCATGGCTAGGGGGTGCACCCATAAGCATTTTAGGATCTGGAAGAGGTGGGACGACTACCATGGGCTGGACTTGGACCCTCCGTCAGAGACGGCCGCCCTCCCGACGATGTGACTGATGGATCATTGGTGAAGACAACAGAGTGTTTTGTTGGACTTGGCATGTCTCGTTAAGATATTATATTGTAAATCAGTGGCAGAAGCTGCGCAAACGGGGGAGGGGTTGGGGTGGTGGTGGTGTTTGTTTTACTGTAAAAGTCTAAGATGCTATTGTCGTTCCATTAATGTTTGCAGCAGACTCCGGATTCCGGAGCTATGCAATATATGTGATCTATGACAAATAAAATCTGTTTAAAAAAAAAAAAAAACTAAGCAAAGCGTGTACAACCCATACTTAATTACTACAAATAGCTTGGGGTGGGCTGAATCCGTCGAGTTTCACTCGGTGGAATTCCACAGATTTAAATGAAAACTCTGTGAGATTCTGAGGAAGTTTCTTCAAATGAGTGCAAATAAGCAGGCCATGCTCATTTTTAGCATTGGGAGCTCGTGCGAGCTGAACAATCATCGTGAACAGTACCACACGGCATGCCATAGGTGTTGCTTTTCAAATTGGTTGCCGTTAAAGTAGATTTTCTAGTCAAACTTTTTCATCGCGAACATCCACGACCACCTGTGACTGCCCACGTAGGAAAATATTGCTGGGTGTCCTCTTAGCACTCGAAAATGTGACTATGGGACATCAATTCTCAATCGTGATCTCTACTTGTGTAAAGACTGGACCACCATCACTGCAACCAAGAGAGACTCCAAGGGCTAGATGACTAGCTTTCTGATATGAAGCCTTGTGGACATAACGGTTTTCCACCCTGCTTCTGTACCTGGCCCTTTGGGAGAGGATCCAGATGTTTGCTTCAGTGTAACCGACTCATCTTCTGCTGCAAGTGCGGAATCGCGCAATCACAGCTGTTGCAGGAACAGAACCGGTGCATCACTCGTGCAACCAGTGCATCGCCATCGGAACCTCATAATCGGAACAACCACATTGTCGCCACTGTAGAGAGCGCAATCCCCTTGACTGTGTGGAAAAACCCAGCGCATCGGCATGGGAACCATCGCATCTTTGAAACAGTGTTTTATCTTCAGAACCATTGTTGCAAGGAGAATATCGATGCATCACCTTGACTGCAGGGTCGACAGATGCATCGCTTGACTGCCTCCCGCATGTCACTGTTGCGACCACGATCATGGTACTTTTGTTCCACGGGCCTTGCATGGTCCCTGTATTTGGCCTGCACCCAATTGTGGTCCCGATGAATTCTTGACAAACCAGATAAGCCCATAGGCACTTATTGCTTCTAAGCGTTATTTTCACTTTTAATTTTTATAAATGCATATCTTGACTTCTACTTATTGAATTTTTGTTGTTTTAGTCTTGTTTTATTTATTAGATTAAGAGCTATTGTTCTAAATTAGTGTGGAATCTTTTTGTGTGGTGATTTTACTGTTTTACTGTTTGATTTGTTGCACAAATACTTAACACATTGCCTATCAAGTTAAGCCTAACTGCTCACTGTCAAGCTGCCAGAGGGTGAGCACAAGTTAATTTAGGGTATTTGTGACTTACCCTGACTAGGACTGTGCATCCTGCTTGGACAGGGCGCATACCTCTATCAACCAGAAACCAAATAAAAAAAACTCCTCAGCTAAAACATGAGATGCTTAAATGTATGCCAGACATAGTCCTTATTATTTCTGTCACTCGTTCAATCATATTTAGCTACTGCATTTTGTGGTGAACCCAGACCTACTGCAAGAAGCTCACAGGCCGGATCAAGGATCTTTCAGGCAAACAATTCCCTCATGGCTGTCAGTGAAGTCTTCCCTTGCTGCCTCCAGTCTGAAGCAAGCAGCCTGTTTCTCCCCTTTAAATATAAATGTTCTAATTTCAGCCAGTGTGGCCTGGCAGTGTGTTCATGCGTGCCTTACTACCAAAATATTCAAAATGAACAAGCAGATTTCAACTACTCTATATAATGGTCACACTGACTATATTGGACAACGCAAGAAAACGTGAGCAAATATGGCTTGCTCATTCAAACTAGTCAAAATTTGAAATGTATGTTCTCCTTTACAATACGAAATCTGAGTCATGTTTCCAGTCACCAAAACTCAATAGCATAAAATGAAGACCATCGTAGCAACAACCTTTATCTCTAAAGCTAAAAACATTGGGTATTTCACTGGACCACACCACTGATGTAATTTCAATTCTTCCCCTAAACTTCCCATCATCTATGATATTTTTTTTTAAATTGGTAAACCCTCCTTCTAAGCATGCAAGCATTGTTTCTTGCTCCCCTCGTTAAGAATATGCCATTTGTTTGACTGTAATTTACTGAGGTTGTTTATCAGACACCTCTGAAACCCTCGACTACCATCATTCTTTCTAGACTCTTCTATCATCCACTACACTATGTTTTCGACCACACCTGACACTGCAGGCCTCAATTACAAGCGGCCTGCACAGCCATTGCTCCACATTTGTGGATGCTCCAGCAGAGCAAGCTTCTGAAGCTTATCTATGAGGAGATCACGCAAAACCACTCTGCGTGGCTTTGCTTGGCCTTGCATAGCCTCATAGATAAGAGTAAGACAAAGCAGCGCAAGTCACTGCCTTTCCTTACTATGCATCAAGGAGGCTTTCCATGGGCTTTGCAGTGGGGTTTTCCAAGTAGCGCGCATGGATTTTGGCACTGCCCCCTATTTACAATGTGATGTACACCTGGGGCAGCGCCAAAACCTTACGCGTACCCAGACCAGGCATAATGAGGAGAACATTTTATGTCTCATAATTTCTTCATTCCATGTGTGATGCATTTTGCAGCACAAATAGTTGGAGGAAAACGCCTCTCTGGATTGTGTTTGTGTAGGAAAGGTGTCCCTTCTTCCCCAAAATAATCTTTACTGCAACGGAGGTGCAAGGGGTCTTACATTGAAAGCAAATTGTTCGCAATCAGAGGGGTAAAGGACAGGAATGCACAGTATTCCATTAATACCGTGCATTTCTGCTCTTTCTCATATGTGTAGGGCAGTGCACTAAGAAGACTGGTGGCACGGCCCAATTCCAATTGCTCATAATCGAGGCCCGCAGAGTCTTTCTTTGAGCAGGGATTTACCCAGAAACTAATTTAATATTCCAATGGTGAAATATATGTTGCATGTGTGCAATTAGCTATGACTTTTCAAATAAAAAAAAAATGTAAATTCACTAGCCACGTTTTTATTTTGTTTCCTTGACCCAAAGTCCTTTAGAGAAAGAAACGTGAACGACCTGATGCACCGCTGCACTTCTGCAGTTTCTAAAGTCTCCAACATCATATTCAAGCTCGACAACTGCTTTATTTCTTTTATGTACATGTTTCTATAACTTTACACCACTCTAGCATTTCTAATCATGGTGGCAAACATTTACTGATTGTTACTCTTGAAAGCCTTAAACCAGGACTGCAATGATTTAATGATAAACCTTGCCAGGCCTGCAGTGATAATACGCCGCACTGGACTGGAAGACGTTAACAATACAGTTTACCACCTGTAATAATTTAACAGTACACCTTCTTACCATGCCTGTAATAATTTAACAGTACTCCTTACCAGGCCTGCAATAATTAACATTTATCCTTACAAACAGTGCTTAGTTTGTAAAAACTATAAGTGCTGAGGCTCTCGTCAGGAGCTACTGCAACTTGCACCACACATTGCCCCTGCCATGCTGGCAGTGATAGTAACATTACAACTACTAACCATCACACTCCTACAAAGGCAGCAATTTGAACAATTTCGGTCCCCCAGAGCTATAAGAATGGTGCGGGTAGCAGGTAATAGTAATTTCTAATGTATATTGAATTAATAATGAACTACTGTTGTGGTAATCCCAAAATTAGTCAGACATCGCCCCCTTGTGGCAGACTGTCGCAACTGCCAGTGTTGACAATTAAGTGCTGGTACCAAGCACCAGAAACCACAGGCTCAAATGTAGCACTGCTAACCAGAACTGCAATAATTTAACAATATTGTTTACTAGGCCTGCAAAACTTTAACAATATGTTTTATCAGGCCTGCCATAATTTAACTGTATTCCTTAGTAGGCTGCAATATTTTAACATTAGACCTTATCAGATCTTCAACAGTTTAAAAATACACTTTACGGGGGGCGTGGCCAAGATGGCGTCGGAGTAAGACGTGCTTTCGAGTCGCTCCGGCGCCCGACCTGCTAAGCATTGTACAGCATCGCCTTCAGGGTGCCAATCGGCTCTGAAACGGTCGCAGAGACCAGCGGCATCGAGCGGAGTGGTCCGGTGTCCCCGGCGAGTTCCTGAGTGACCGTGCAACGCCTCTGGAGGCACTTCGTCATCGGGCCTGTTCCGCACCGGCCTTGCGTGAGGGAGCAGCCGCCTTTGAGTGCAGTGAGTCGGCGCCGGCTGGGCGTGGCATCGAGGTGTGGCGGGTGCCCTCTGCCTCCTTTCGCCACCAGGGTCCCTCCAACCCATCGGGACACTGGCATGACTGCGAGCACTTTGCTGTAACGGACTGTGAGGCTTGGCGGACGACCAACCACGTGGAGGGTGGGCCCCGGATCCTTAGCGGGGCTGTGAGGCCTGATTGCGGCTACTTCTGGATAACGCGACACCGACCCTCGGCGTCCACTGCTGAGACAGAGTGTCCTCCTCGTCCCTGCGTGCGACTTGCTACCTGGAGTGGACCCGTGGCCTGCACCGGCTGCGACTCGGAGTTATTGGCCCTGCGTGGTGGACCCGGGTCTGGACTTTGGTTAGACTCGGAGGCCAGCTCTGCTCTACGGACTAACTGCCCGGCCCACATTGTCCGGTGGTAGTGGACTAAGTTGTGCTCTGGCAGTGTCGAGTGGCTGCATTAGTGACCCGGCTGTGAGCGACTGGGACTCCGGGCTTGCTGACCGGACGGCACTGTCCCTACATTGCTCTTGACCTCTGGCGGGAAGCTCCTGCGCCGCCATCTTAATCAGGCAGCAGCTGCCCGTGACGCAGGTACTTCTGAGCGGCCTTCGTCCCCAATAGCCTTGACTCCACGGCTCGGCCGTGCCACCGTGATGTCGAATTTGCCACGCAAGGGGAGGACGGTGAAGGACGGAGCATCTAAATCGTCGCAGCCGCCATCTTCCCCGGGAGCTAGTGGTTCGACTAGACAGTCGGACGAGGAGGCGCCCGCCATCAAGGCATTCATGACGGAGCTGTTTGCCTCTATCAAGGAGGATATCTCCGAGCTTCGCGCCCAGCTGGCGTCGGACCTACGGGAGGTCCGAAGAGATGTGGACGGCATTGGTGAGCGGGTGGCCACCTTGGAAGATCATGACTTAAGTATGGCGAATGATGTTCACCAATTGCAACAAGATGTTCTTCGCCTTACTGACCAGAACCTGAACCTGCAGGCATACGCGGAGGACCTGGAAAACCGCTCCAGGAGAAACAACATCCGCATCAGAGCGGTCCCTTGGGAGGGTAAGGCTGGAGACTTGAGAGAATATGTACAGGCCCTATTCCTGCAAGTACTAGATGAGAAGGACGTTCAGGAGATCAAGATGGATAGGGTGCACAGAGTTGGCCTGCCTAGGTGAGGAGGTGGCCCCCCCCCGGACATCCTCGTGTGTGTACATGACTTTCAGACGAAGGAACGCATCCTCCGGAAAGCTAGGGCCATCACCTCCTTGCAATTTCGAGGCCATCGGCCGCAGCTGTTCCAGGACCTGGCGGCGTCCACGCTTCAAAAGAGGAGAGAATTCCGCCCAGTGACTGCTTTTCTGAGGGAGGGTAACATCTCGTACTCCTGGGGGCACCCCTTCCGTATCATATTTCGGTGGCAGAACAGACTGGCGCAGATCCGCTCCCTACAGGCCGCGAAGGAGCTGCTGGGGCTGGAGGACGTTCCTTCCTCTCAGGCGGCACAATCCTCACCATCGCGACGACGGCGTCGATCTTCTTCATGGCACCGGGTTGGCTCTTCCCCGGACCGGATGCGTCCGGACCACTCTGTTAGCTTGCAGGAGAGAGGTTCAGCGGTGGCATCGGTGGCCTCGGCCACGCTTGCAGATACTCAGCAGAGCTCTGGAGCGGCATGATCCCTGACTTCCTCGATGGTCGGGCACCGGAGAGTCTCTGTCCCTACGGCCCTGGGGTACTATGGTACTTTTGGAGAAGACACCCCGGGCCATGGCCCTGGGGGCCCCCGAACTGGTGCCCCCACCCCGATTCCAGTCTGATGTGGACCTTGTGACCTGTGGCCCATTGGAACTGCTGAGTGCTTGGTTCAGGTTACGGGCCTTGTGCTCTGTTTTCTTGTTTCTCGGGTTGTTGGAGGGGGGTGGGACAGAGGGTGCTTTGAGTGTGGGTACTGTAGTAGGGTTGTTGGGGTTGGGGTTGGGGCGGTGGGGTGGTGTGGTGGCGATCGTGAATGGTGGTTGTGTGCTGCTGTTGACCTTGATGCTGGTATTCTCTGCAATTTTTCCTTTGCTCTATGATGATACTTCTGCATCTCTTGTGCTTTATGGAGGGGAGGCCTTCCTGGGGTGCTGGGGGGAGTGTGTGTGGTCCCTCCTGTGCGGAAGTTGCTAGGGACTTTTCCTTGGCTGCCTCTGCGTGGTTGCCCTCAATGTGATTGGGGTCCGGTATGCGACGGGGATCCGGGGTTGGAATGTGGATGTCTTGGCACACACATGGCATGGAGTCTTAAGTCCCCATTATGCCTGTTAGTATAGGCACCTGGAACGTGAAAGGCCTCAATTCCCCGCAGAAGCGGCAGAAACTCTGGAAGTACATTTCGGACCATCACCTGGACGTGGTTGCCCTTCAGGAAACCCACCTGGCTAGGAGGGACGAAATGAGACTTCGCCATAGACACTTCCCCCTTATTTACAGGGCGTCCGTGCCCACGAAGCATAGAGGGGTGGCCCTCCTCTTTCAGGCCTCCCTCCACTTTCAACCCCTGGGGGTGAGCGTTGATAAGGAGGGTCGTTGGCTAATGGTGAAGGGGACGCTGTATGGTCGCTTGTGTACCTTTGTTGTGGTGTATGCTCCGAATGCGGGTCAAAATGGCTTTTTGCAATGTTTGATGGATAAGATGGGGGACTTTGTGGATGGGCACTTAATACTGTTGGGAGATTTCAACATGGTGTGGGACAGGGACTTGGATAGTTCTGGGGCGCGCAGGGCGGATACTGGTGTCTTCTCGGAGGAAACACAACGTCAAGTGGGTGAACTGGGGCTGGTAGATAGCTGGCGCTTTGTCCACGCACAGGCCAAGGACTATACTTTCTTCTCTCACGTCCATCGCTCGTACTCCTGCATAGACTACATTTTAGTTAGCCAAGCTCTCAGAGGAGATATTCGAATGACTGATATCTTTCCGCTCTCGCTGTCAGACCATAGCTTGGTGGTACTGGGGTTGCATTGGGCCGCGGGGGGGGCGGCTGGTGAAAGTGGTACTTCCCGGCTGCACTGGTGAGGGATGAGGCTATTGGTGATTTTTTTGTCCTCAATCCGCATTCTGACACGTCGGTGTATAACACGTGGGATGCGTGTAAGGCCTCCTTGCGGGGCACGTGCCTCGCCCTTAACGCGAACCTTAATAAACTTCGGCGGGAAGAGAGGGAGGCTCTGGAATCGGAGCTTGCCACCTTGGAGCAGGCGCACAAGGCGAACCCCTCCAGGGTGACCCTGCGCCCCCTGACGGCGGTGCGAGGGAAACTAAAGGCCCATTATAACAACAGGGCGGAATTCACCCTTCTGCGCCTTCGACGTGTCTCCTATTCCCAAGGCAATAAGGTTGGGCGCCACCTTGCTCGGCAACTTCGTGACAAGCGCGAAAGGGATTACATCGGGGGTGTGCGAGACCATACGGGCTCTGTTCAGCATAAAGACGTGGACAAGGCGGCCATATTTGGTCGCTTCTACGAAGATCTCTATTCGAGCGAAGCTCTCAATCCGGAGGCTCAATCCGAGTTTTTGGGTGGTCTGCCTCTACCGAGAGTTTCCAGAGAATGGAATGATTTGTTGTCCTCCCCCATCTCTAGGGAGGAGGTATTAGACGCCATCAAGACCTTGAAACTGCATAAGGCCCCCGGGCCTGACGGCTATACGGCCCTGTTCTACAAGACATTTGCGTCCGACATCTGCGACTACCTAGTATCCCTCTTCAACGCGATGGCCACTGAGGGTAGGACCTCGGACACCATGGCCGAGGCCATGATTACTATTATCCCCAAGCCGGGTAAGGACCCTACCTACTGTGCATCTTATCGTCCGATAGCGCTCCTTAACCTGGACGCTAAATTGTACTCCTCCATCCTGGCGAGCAGACTGCAAGACTTGATGCCTGCTCTGATCCACCCTGATCAGTCTGGATTCATTAAAGGTAGACAAACTCATGACAACCTGCGGCGCGTCGTCCATTTAATCGAAAAAGCGGAGCGGTTCTGCATACCAGCAGTGTTGGTAGGGCTTGACGCGGAAAAGGCCTTTGACCGCGTTGATTGGGGGTTCTTGCACCGAACGCTGGTGACCTTCGGGTTCTCGGCCCAGTTTATAAGAATGCTTGAGGCCAATTACAATAACCCCACCTCCCGGGTGTTGGTTAACGGCCATAGATCCGGGAGTTTTCGTCATTCCTGAGGAACACGCCAGGGCTGTCCACTCTCGCCCCTTCTCTTTGCCCTTAGCATAGAACCATTGGCGCTGGCGATCCGGGAGAATGAGCTGGTCCTGGGACTCCCCTTTACGGGTGAGCAGCATAAGATTTCACTCTTCGCCGATGACGTCCTGTTGTCCCTTCGAGACCCGGCGCTGTCGCTACCCCATGCCCATTCGGTGCTCTCTGAGTATGAAACGGTGGCGGGGTTCAAAGTTAACTTTGACAAGTCATACATCTTGAATTTGACCCTACCGCCGGGGGAGGTGCAACAGATCCGGTTGCTTACTCCGCTCTCGTGGACGTCTTCCTCTTTGCTTTACCTGGGCGTGCGGCTGACCTCTACCATAGGCGCCTTGTTCCAGGCTAACTTCCCCCCGATGCTGACGTCGATTCGTATGGAACTGGAACGGTGGAAGCCCAAATTTATCTCGTGGCTGGGTAGGATTCATGCACTTAAAATGGTTCTCCTGCCTAAACTCCTGTACCTCTTCCAGGCCTTGCCTATCCCGATAGGACTGGATTACTTCCGTCGGCTTAAGACCCTGATGCTGAAGTATGTCTGGCAAGGCGGTCGGGCGCGAATTCCGTTTACGGTTCTCCGACGCCCGCGGCTGGAGGGGGGAGTGGGCTTTCCGGACATGCATTTGTATTACAAGGCTGCCCAATTGAGAGTCCTAGTGGAGTGGTCCCAACAGCTTTCGGAGAAGCACTGGCTCCACAAGGATCGGAGCGTTGCGGGTCGTTCCATCTGGGACCTAGCTTGGAAACCTAAGGTGGACCGGCCCAGAAACGCGTACATTAGCACTCCTACCAGCACGGTGTTAATGGTCTGGGACACGATTAGTAGCGATGACCGGTGGACCACATTCCCGTACCCGTTCACCCCGATCCATTTCAATCCGGCCTTTCCTCCGGCGTTGACAGAGGGTCCCTTTGAGACCTGGAGGGAGGGTGGCTGTAGGGCCCTCACCCACCTGTTCCATGGTGCCGAACCCCTCACTTTCCATAACTGTATGAGGGATTATGGCAGATGCCGCTACCAGACCCTTGACGAAATTCAAAACTTTTATCCTTCGCACATCCACCATGAAGGGAGCAATCTCTTTTCTATATGAGCTGCTGTTAGACACCACGATGTCCCCCCCGGCGTCGGTATAAGGATCACTGGGAGAATACACTGGGGAGGGACATTTCCGACAGCGAGTGGAGGAGCTTGTGGCGGGATTTGACAGCACATAACCACTCTACCGACCTCAGGGAGGCCCATATGAAGCTTCTGTTCGACTGGTACTTGTATCCATCCAAACTACACCGAATATTCCCAACTACCTCAGACAGGTGCTGGCGGGGCTGCGGGATGTTGGGAGACTTGAGCCATATATGGTGGGACTGCCCCACCATCCGGCCGTTCTGGGCCGAGATTCTCTCCCACATTAAAGATGTGCTGGGTTACCCACTCCCAAACTCCATGGACTTTGTCTTGCTGGGCCTTAGAGACCCACTGCTTGAGTACCAGACTAGGGCTGATAAGCGCATTATGTGGCTATGCTTGGGGGCGGCCAAGCTGACTTTGGCAGCTGCTTGGAAAAGCCCGTCTGCCCCTGCCGTCTCTTTGTGGCATGCACGGCTATGGCGCCTTTTGAGTATGGAGCAGCTCTCAGATATCTTCCTGGGGAATTTAAAAAACTTTATGTTCAATTGGGGCCCCTTGGTGAGGTTTTTGTCCCGAGGTCTGCCTTCAGCAGTTTGCCCGTCAGCGCTACGGGCACTTCATCTCTTCCAAATTTGATTACCGGTGTGACTGTTGCTGATTGTATTAATGCTGGTCGCCACCACTGGGTGGGGGGTGGGTGGTGGGGAGGGAAGGGGGGTGGAGGGGTGGTAGTTGGGGAAGTTGTTTTTCTCTTGTTGCGACTTGCTGTGCCCCCGAGAAAGGACACTATGATTATAGCGGGGCTTGGGTTGTTCTTCCCTGGCTGGGGACATCGCACCGACTGTTGGGACTTCCAGGCACACTTCGGACACTGTGACGAGCAGGCCCATATCGTTCGCACTTCTGGTGCCCTAACTGGTTTCCGCCCCTTATGATGCATGCTCTGATTCCCTATTGCCCCTTCCCTTGCGATAATATTTTTAGCACCCCCTGTGTGGGGTTATGTGGCGGAATGTCGCCTGTTTCTTTCTCTCCTTTTACTTTTCTCGCTCCTCTTGCACTATTCCCCTCCCTTTTTCTATTTTTCACCTTGCATACCATAAATAAAAATTTTACAAAAAAAAATACACTTTACTAGGCTTGCAATGCTTTAACATTACTCTGAACAGGTCGGCAATAATTTTCTAGTGCTTCTCACATGTACTGCAAAAATAAACAAAAGCTTCTCATGAGGCTACTGAAAAGGGCTGGATTAATTTACCATCCTTTCTCACAAAAGTTTCAATAATTACCAGTGCTTCTTGTCGAGGCTTCCATAACATATTAGTGTAACCGAGGCGGACTGCAATAATTTACCAGCATTTCTCATCAGGCATGCAATAATGTATGAGAAATTTGCCCCACAGGTGCACTAATGTGGTAGATCTTCTCAGAAGGGTTGTACTTATTTACTGGTGCTCTTTGCAATGGCTGCTTTAATTTACCATCCCCTCTTACTTAAATCACAATAATCTACTAATATATTCATAATAACGTCTACAATAAGGAAGAAATGTGCTTTCACAATGAATGAGGACTGCAATAATGCACTGTTACTCACCAGTAATCTTCCCATTCCATTCCTTATGCATGAGCAGTTAGCCTGCTCCACAAAAACCTTTACCTGCCTGAGGTCAGAATACTTCCCCCAATATGGTGCTGCCTAGCCATCATACACATAGGGGAAAACACATCACTAGGACATCCTGAGAATACCAAAGAAACTCATATGAATGAAAAACAAAAAAACAATCCCCATTAAGAGAAACAAGGGAGGGAGGGACAGGCTCAGGAACGGAATGGGAAGAACATGACTTGGAGCAATGAAGATTAGCTGTGAGTAACCAGGCATTATCTCCTCATCCGTCTTCCTGTCCCATTCATTACTAATGAGCCCATACCCAAGCGCATGGTGATTGAACCACAAAGAAACCAAGGATGACACAACATACATGAACAGCAATGTAAAAAACAGCACAAACCCATGATCATGTACAGCCGACAAAACATCAGCACCAAAACTTGTGGAAACAGCCATCCCCAACCAGAGACAGTAGTGGGAACCAAAAGTGTGGGGATGCGCCCCAGAAGGAGCAGTACAATTAACATGCAGGGACGCACCATGAAACAATGCCACAGATGATGAAAAGAACACTGATTGAGTCAGAGTTCACAAAGAAGGCACAAGACACCATCCAGACAGACCACAGGCAACACATAAGGAAATTCCCACCCAAATTCACAGGTAATACAGGCAGATGCGAAAGGCCTACAACACATCCAAAAAACGGAGAATCACAACCTCTGGAGAAGATGTGGCAAGAGAAAAAACCAGAAGGACAAGACCCACAAGACCAACGGAAACCAGGGGTGCAAAGTAGGACAAGGCAACGCCAGAAGCACCAATGTAAGACCCTGGGTGGGGACCGCAAAACAGGGGTCAGTACTCAGAAGCAGAAAACTCAGCAAAAAGCAATACTTCAATGGAGAGAAAGAAGACATTCAGCCCCTGAAGGGCAGAATGGAGACCCACTGGGCAAGGAGAGGAGATATCAGCAGACCCAACAGTAAACCATTCCCCTAAAAATAACCTAACACCCTGACCAAATCATAGGAAACAGGAGATAGACCCATCTACCTACACCAAGAGCCAAAGCACCACCAATGATGAATGCAAGACACCAGGGCGAATGCCCGTGAGCGAACCAACAGGGACAATCTCACAAGAGCTAAACTCCCAGCTGGAGGCACAGGAGAGAGGATGGGCAGAATAGAGGAGCAAGCAGCGGAGATGGGTGTACAGGAACCCACAAAACCAGACAAGCAGTCAAACCATTAAGAAGGGGAAACCAAGGTCCGAGACCAGTATGGAACAATCAGAAGAACACTGTCAGAACAACCCAAATGCACTGAGGGCCCAGGAAAGCAAGGGCCAAGGGAAGAAGAAAGCATGAAACATCCAGTCCTAACCATGAGTGAATCAAGCCACAAACAGAGGGAGAACAGCCAATTCTGCTGAGGCAAGCACACCCAGCCAGGGAAGGTCGAACCAGGAGTTATTTTGCTGATAGAGATTGGGCACACACAGTCCAAAAGAATTCGCAGGCCACTTCACCACCCCAAAGAGGGAGACTGGCAAGGAGAGAGAGAGGAGTCTTCACAAGTCCCACACAAAGGCGAATCCCCTAGAGAAAAGAGAAAAACAGAGATCCCTCACATCCCCCCTACTTAGGCAGAGGCACAAAGGACATGGCTGGCTATCTGAACACAGATAGCACGTGACCGAAGGAGAGGAGGTTAACAAAGATAGTGCCTGCCATAACACCACCAAAATCCACCAGTACGAAGACCGGAGATCCAAAAAGGGATCATCAGCCCAGGGCCCAGGAATCCACCAGCAGTGCCTTTTCCCCCAGGTGCAAGTTTTTGTCCGCAAGACTACTGAGGGAAAAGGAATGAGCCCCTGAGGGAACAAGAGACAACAACCACCACCAGAGAAACCCTCAACCTCCGGGGGCCCAGAAATGAAAGCCGCTGATTCATGAGAAGCCGGAAACCAGGGAACAAATGGATATAGGCCCCAGAGAACACAGGCAATGCAGAGGTCATCTCCCTTAGTCTCAGCAGTCAGAGATGGGCAGACACTCAAGGTTGGGAAAGAACCCAGGATACACAGTAGAACAGATGGAAGAGAGCCATGATAAACATCAGAGCCATTGGTGCCAAGAGGGATGGAAAAACCAATGTCATTGATGAAAAGCTGAAAAAGAAGCGCCTGGAAAAGGCGGGAACATGAGCCCACAGACAAATGAAGAAACAGTGGACCAGCCAGATGGATAAGATTAAGCAGGCAGGCATCCATCAGGATGAGGGATGCAAGAAAACACCCCTCAGAAGCCATGAGAACAGTGTCCTTGGAGACTGAGTTGAACCGCAGGCCCATGCTCTGTTTCTGGCAATGAACAAAAAAGAAGGAAACCAACATCCCCACTTGCTGACACACATAGGATCCATGTCACCTGGGTGTCCTGAATACACATCTCTAGCCCCCCGACAGATGGGAGGAAACAAAAGCTCGAACTTGAGCCAATGCCTAACAGATGGAAAAGGAGAGACTGTCCGCTATACCAAACCCCTTACAGGAGGGGCAGACCCAACTGAGAACCCTTGGAGAGGGTATATGGGTACAGCCACCACTGCATATCATGCCAAACCTGGAGACCAAGTTGACCAAAAGTCAAATACGACACCGATTGAAAAATAACTGCAAAGGCATCCACAGGAGACCACCGTTAAAGAGATCAAGGGGAAAAGGATTTGTCCACCACCTGCCAAACATGCCACAGCACCCATACAACATAACATGTGTAAGTGCACAGCACACAAACGTCCAGAAGGGCACCGTGGCATGATACAACAGAAGTGTATTGCAACCCAACTCAATGGGACTCAAACTATTGACCAGAGAAGAATGACGGGCTGAGGGGACCAAACAGAATAGGAACCTGTGACCCTGAGGCCAAACACAGGACCCCTGCAGGGGTCACTTAAGTCCATCAAGCCACCATACTCGGCCTGACTAGCAGAATGGAACGGTACACACCCAGGCACAATTCTGCTGAAATGAAGCAACAAATAAATCAAAATCAGCCGCAGCAGATTGAGAGGGGGGACTACCAGTGGGGAGAATCAGAAGATGACAGACCCCATACACTTCCCCCGCAAAGCAAAATAAAGAGAAACAAACAGGCAGGCACCAAGACAAGGAGCTCATGAGCAAGATGAGGTGAATCAATACACAAAGAGGGGACTATGGAGCTTTTTTGGAGAGGTCCAGCATAAATGCCCCAAAGCAAGTCTACAAAATAAGTTTATGCTGTTCCTCAGGAATCCGAGTCAGAACACAAGGGAATCAAGACCAACCCGACCAGATAGATTCAAAGTTGTGGATCCAAATATTGGATTATAATGCCCTCACACACCCAGTTGGGTGTCATCCTTCATCATTTGGGCTGCTCCTCATCGGGTCAGCGGTGCAATACCCGATGGGATCCCTATAGTAGGGGCACTAAATTGTACAGTGTGATGTTTTAGTCTACGCTATTCGGAGCATTTCTATGAATTTAACGTATCATTATCGTTATTAATTATGGGTAGGAGACCTATTGAATAAAATGTGATCTCAATGGTACTCCCAACCCTATTTTAGATTCACCCTCAACCTATAGATCTACACATTTCTGGCCCCTCACCCCCACTTCACCATACGGCTATTGGAAAAAGATCTCCGCTAAAGTGCCCCTACTATCGGGAGCCCGTCAGGTATATTTGGATCCCCAACTTTGAACCTATCTGGTCGGGTTGGTCTTGATTCCCTTGTGTTCTGACTCGGATTCCTGAAAAACAGCATAACCTTCAGTTGTAGACAAGATGCGGGGAGACCAGAGGCCATGAAAACGCCTCATTAAGTCTGCCAGAACAGAACCCAGAACATAATTAACCCTCCGACCCACCACCCCATAACCCCCATTAGGCTAAAATGGTTAATGCCCGGGCCAAAAAAGTCGCCACCTCCACAGCCTCAATCATGCCCTGAATAAAGTGCACATTCACCCCATGGGGCAAGGGGGCACCGATTGACAAGTGTTTATAGTGACATAGCACAAAAGAACTTGGTTATCAAACCCCAGAAGGATGAAATGTTATGTGGGCTTGCTGATAATTTAATCTGTGGCCATGAGGTGAAACGCTGGTCACTGGAGTGGAGACATCCGTCCACAGAACCACCATACGCAGCCTTTGATGGCACCATCATAGCAACAGCCCAAAACCAACAACCATATATCTCAGAGTGACCTGAATGCCAAAAGCACGAGGTAGCAAAGGCTACCTCCTGCGCTATATCATATCATTGCAACCAAAGAGGCCAGTTGGGAGGCGGAGCCAACCGAATGTAACACCAAAACAACATTCAGGGAGAAGAAAAACATAAGGCCGCAGCAATCCCAGCCCACTTGTCCTTGCTTTGCGAGTCCCGGCGATTAAAATGTACTATAAATTACTAGTTCTTCCCATTTGGGCTGCATTAATTCATAAGGGTTTCACTCGAGTGCGGCTTTCGTTTTGTTGACAACATTATCATTAAAGTTATTGGGAGAAAATCATGGGGAAATTGGACATACATTTGTAAATTTCTAATTTTCTCACAGTTACCTAATTTACTCACTAAAAAATGATTAACGGAAGACGCGCAACATAATATATTTAAAATGTGATGGTGTTCATCCTGAAAAATTGTACATTCCCTGGAATTATGTTATGAAACAGAGAAACAGGTTGTATCAAAACAGGAAATACAATGCCCTAAATATAGATGAAGAGCAAGTATATATTGAGTCAGTTTCTGCTGTAAGAAAAGAGTTAACGAGCAGTGAAAACTGATGTCTTACGAGTATCTACAAATAACTGGTAACAGTGTGGCAGGCGATGTTTCAGGTCTCGTCTGCAGTAATGCAATACTGCTATGAAACACAAATTATTAATTGCTTGACAATATTGGAGTCCACTAGCCTACTTCACTTGTTTCACTGTTTGGACTAACCCACCGAAGTCTGGGTGATGTGGCATGAGAACTGGTAACCTTTCTTACCCTGACATGGTTGCCTCACTGGGATTTTTCCCTTACCTAAATAAATCCATTGCACTTGAACATGAAGCGTCCTGAAAAAAGTAGAGGCAATTTAAACAGGTCAATCTATGTATGCATATGAAACCAGGTTCTTCACAATTTACAGTTTAAAACATTTGCAATGAAAGGTACATACTTCTGCTGGTTTTATTTCTTCTTTGTTTCTCCATTCCCGAGAGATGGATATTCTGCAACAGAGGGGAACATTGTTGGTACTTTGAATTGGAATTGGCATCAGTGTTTGGAAACAGGATGAGATTGAATTATGTTATGGCCTAGACATAGATTCAGTGTTTACACCCAGCATCTGATATGTTTACATTGTGACCTGGAAAGAGAGAGATTGTTTGGCCATAGACTTGGAATGTTTTATGTGTTGACCTGGAAGTAGAGTTAGTGTTTGTACATAGGACTGGAATCATTCAAGCTCAGACTGGGGAGTAAGGTCCGTATCTGTATACAGGCTTAGAATGATTTATGTATCGACCTGGAAGCAGAGTATGTGTTTGCGCACAGTAACTTAATTATGAATTCTTAAGACATCCTGATTTTGGGACAGTAAATAGTCATTAGGGGTCCAGAGTCATCAAAGAGACATCTAGGATACTTCCGAAAGTAGCAGGTCACAAGGCTAACTGGTTCATTGTTTCTGAGCACAAAACTAGACAAATGTTTGCTCTCAAAAGATGATAAGAATGAATCTTCAACTCTGGCTTAAATGGATAGAGCTCGTAGTCACTGTGGTGCCCCAGTACTTGATATCTCAGATATTTTCCAGGATATTGTGTTATTGTTAACAATAGTGTGCAAGGCAAAAGCTCCAAGCTAATTGAAATGATGGCCTAAGATTTACAATGTAGGATTTTGTTGCTGTATAGCAACCTTTATACATGTTTGTGGCAATATGTTTAGAATTGTTACCCCTCTGCATTATCCAGTTGTATTGGAGGACAGCTGATTAGAAAGGTAGAGCAAAAGGAAGATGAAGTACATTTTGCAGTTTCATTTGTCTGATACAAGGTATGGATGCTACCCGAGCCTCCTACTGGGCTTGTGGATAGCACAGTTCTTCCAAGTAATGGATACATATGCAATAGTATTATGTTTATTATAATGCCGCTTTGAGCAGGTACATTGTTTTGAAATCACTTTTACATTGTACTCCTATTTTGTACCAAGATATACAACCCTCCCTATCTGTGAGGGCCTACACCAGGTTTTCACCTTGGCACTTTCAAGCAAGAAACTTAAAGTCTCTTTGTTCAGGGAGAAGCTTTTCCTGTGTATCCTAATTTCAAAAGCTTTCAAATATTTCTCATGAGAATGAGGGGTGCCTGCTTCCCCTCACATTATCATCAGGTTTGCTTTCTACCATGTGACTCTTTCCTCATCCTATGGAAAGAAAATGTATAAAAGTTAAGTGATTTCCGAGATGTGGTATCATTAGATACACAATCACATTGTATAGGTGAAGCTACTTGATTTGCTTTGCAAATACTTTGAGCCAGATTTATATATTGGAGGTATGTTTTAACACTGTCATAGTATATATAGGTCCGACCTCCAAATCTAAAAGTGGGCGTATCTTAGGTTTAATCATGGCAGAGACTACTCTGTCTCTACTATGATTAAACTCCCCTGGCAACCCGGTGGAGTAAGGGCTGTCAGAGGCAGACCTCGGATTCCGCTGAACCAAATTTAGATGAGCAGAATTAGAGATCAGTTTTCACTATCCATCATCACCTGGAAATCCCTGGTGGTAAGGGGCAGGGAAAAGTGATAAATGCTCCCATTACGATTCGAGAGGACTCCATGGCAAGAAGAGCATTTTATTTTCATTTTCAAGAAGAAAATTCTACTTTGAGATTTTCTTTTCAAACATAAAAAAAATAAAAATTGTTGCAAGGGTCTGCATCAAGTTGACAGAGCTCTGCACCAAACTTTAAACAGCACTGAAGTGCATCACTGTGATGGTAGTCTCTGACAAGTCTTTAGAAATGACTGCCAGCTGAGCATTTATTTCTAAACTAGGCAGGTGGCACATCCGTCAGGGCGACAGAATAATTTACTCTATCTCCCTGATGGAGAAATGGGTCGCCCGCCTATATATATCATACCCTAAGTTCTGTGCATTTGTTAGTTAATATGTTCCACACTTCTAGTTGAGTGAGAGAGTGTTTTTTAATTGACATGGATGAAATAACAATCTCCAACCTTTTGATCCAATTAATGTTAATAATGATAATAATTCTCGGTTACAAGCTTATGAGCGACTTCTATGGCATATAGCAAACAATTGAGCTAAAACTCCTGGAAACCCAATTATAAACAAAAAGTATCAAAGCAATATGGTGATTGCCCGTGTAACCTCCTATTCGTTATACGTCACAACGTTTCTATTTTTGTATTGTGTAAAACACCAATAAAAATACATTAAAAAAAACATAAATAAAACCATTGATTAGAACATAACGGAAACTGAGTGTAATTTCAAGCATTCCACCATAACTTTCTTATGATTTGACCAGAAAGTTACAGTGACTGAGTGAAATTTTAATTGGTGAACTAGCCGTATGAAAATGTAAATGAAAGCAAACTAAAGTAAATTCACATTCACTAAGGGTACCTTTAGCTAAAGAAGATGGCACCTAGAAAATAACATCACATAAGAGTGATTTTACTCTGAAATGTTTTTAGTAACCACAATAGTAGAGCAAATAAGAATAATTCCATATTGAAAAAGTGCAAGCGTGAAATATATTATAAAACATACAACTTGAAATAAGATGATTGCTACAAAATCATAGTACAATAGTGTAATTTTAGAATGTGTGAGTCTAACTCTATCAAAAAAAGATGACACTTTAAAAATAATAGCAACCATGGGTCATTTAGAATCAAACAATGGTAATTTTTTACAATGAGGAACATTCATTGTTTTTGCTCCAAGGAAGCAGACTAAATTCAGCGTATAATTCCATAATCTAAAGGTGATGCTGGTCTCACAGGTAGACATACCTCGGTGTATGATTTTCATACTTTTGCAGGTATATTCCCTTTTCAGCAACTAGTTATTCAACCAAGCACAACAATTTACATCAGAGAGACACTTTAAAGGATTTGTTTTAAAGGAAAATACCATTCCCCCTTTTTGATTTTCCTCGTTTTGTTCTCACTTAAAGCATCCTTTTTACGTGTAGAGAAATATCTTCCCCTACATGATCTGAAAAAATTGGTGTTTGGGGCCCATTCTTCCTAAACACATTAAGCGTTCTTTAGTAGATGTAAGTTTGGAAATGAGATCAGTGTTGAAATCTTGCACATTTTTTTTTGGGAGACCCCTGTGGTTATGGCATTTTAAGACTACAGCATCTGCATTTCCCACTTGTATGATTCTCGTGATTGCACGTCAACCCCGGTGACTTTTACAACTTTGAATAAAGCTCCTGAAATAAATATAATTCTCTTAGCTACAGTTGACCAATGATGGACAGCTCACACTTATGGCTACAGCTGTATGAGTTGCTGTCCTTCGCTGCAATAGACATAATAAAAGCTCCACTTCCAAATTGTATAACAATATCGTGAAAGTTTGCTTGAATTCATAAAAGCGAAAAGGTTTGGATAGCCTAAATATATAGTTAAGCTTAGATCTTGGGTGAAAATGCATCATAAATCATCATGAGTATGAGGGACTATATTAAAGATGTGGGGTGTGTTGAATATAATAATAATTAGACTTTGTGACTTTGTGTATTTCACTTTATTTTTTCATTGCTAATTTCCAATTTCCATATTCCTAAGAAAACATATTGTTCATACAAATGTATTAAAAGAACTCCACTCCATACCGTTCTCTTGCAATTCCGTCATCTAAAGAAAACAGAAGTAGACATTGCATGATTGGTGAATGTAAGTTAAGGAGGAGCAAACAACATTTCAATCTTGTAAAAATCATTATATGGTAGGCATGAAAAGGAATGTAGGTGTCCGGTTATGTATTTTCATACCCATATGATGGGCTGTTGAACAAGCAAAATTAATTATTATACAACAGACAAATCTATTTGTCAAAGATGATTTACAGAGTGCAAAGATGGCATATATAGTGTATAATTTGTGGGAAAAATGCAGATGCCTAGAGATTCTCCTAGGAGCCTTCCCTACCAGACTCCTTGGTTGCCACATACCAAGGTTGCGTTGTACGGATTCCACCTCATGCCGCTTTCCTTCCCCACCCAGCATTTCCTATCTCTTTACTTCACTTTCCAAGTTCTTTTTATTCCTGTTTTCTTGTGTTGTCACAGTTTTCCTGTCATTCGCTTTCTTTTGTTTTCTCCCTTTTTCAGCAAGGCTGAAAAAGGGAGGAAACAAAAAAAAAGCGATGATTTTTTTCCTTCCTCGAACCCTTGTTCTGGGTTTGATGATGGAAACAATTCCCCAAAATGCGTCATGGTGCATACCACCTGCAACCACTGGAACTTCATTTACTTTTTTCATCCTGAATCTCATTTCCTGCTGATAAGCTAGTTGATGCTAACATCCCGTCTCGGGTCTAGAGATTATCGAACTTTCTAGAACTGATTTGCACCAACCAAGGTGATACACTTTTAACTTTCCTGTTCCTTATGCTACTCGCACTACTACTTCCAAAATGCTAAGGGGCGATCTAGTGGAGAGGCCAGCAGTGTCGCGCCCATCTTTGCTTTCTACTTAAGGGCTTTTATGAGCCTCCAAAGTCGACGGGCTTTTTGGGAAACGCACCTGCGTGCCGAGTAGGCAACGAAGCCCTTGACGGATCTACGGAGGCTTTCTTCACCACCCCTGAACTTTATCTCTACTGATGAGGGATATAAATCCCGAAACCCGGGCCATTTCTCGGGTCTAGAGATTATCGAACTTTCTAGAACTGATTTGCACCAACCAAGGTGATACACTTTGAACTTTCCGGTTCCTTATGCTACTCGCACTACTACTTCCAGAATGCTGAGGGGCGATCCGGTGGAGAGGCCAGCAGTGTCGCGCCCATCTTTGCATCTTGTGTATCACTCTCCGAACTGAAGACTTTGCCCTGTCTGAAAGCCTCAAATATCTCACATGCAGCGAAATGCTAGTTTAACCACACAAAGGTGGCATTCAGACTCGAACATAGAACAGAAGATATGCTTTGCACCGACAAATGGGGAAGGATATGGGAATGCTTTGTCTATTTTGAAAGATGAATGCCAACACGATTACCAACACTGACATGCAGTGATGCATAATTTCAAATATTTTGTGAATAAACTCTGCCAGGCACCTCCCCAGTGTTTTTACAGACCCCTTAAACATGTTTTGGATATATTTGGAACAACTATGAAGGTTTATAAGTAGTGATCATTGAGAGAGTAACTGTAACATTAGCAACAAATTGCAAGGATGTGATGGAAGGAGGCCAATAGCCCATGATATACATGTTTGTGTATCAAACCTCATACTGTTTGTTCCTGCTCAGTATATTTAGGTACATGTGGAATGCCCTTCTGGTTTAGTGCTGCTTTTAGTGCTGAGGACCTCTTTGTTCTTGCATACTTTGTATTCTATTTAAACCAGTGGTTTTTAGAGCCCTTGTCTTCCTATTCTGCACCTGTAAATTGTTCTCCAGAGGCTTGAGATCTGTCTACCCGTCTGTCTGTCTTCCCTTGCTGCATGCCGGAATATCATAGTAGGAAATATTAACTCCAACGGGACAATATTTTTGGAAACAATATTTAAAACATGATGTTTATGTCAAACAACATTCCAACTATGACGTTGAGGTGCCACATCCCCCTCTTCTGCTCACTCATCTGAATTTTCCTTCTCCCACATTGGGATAATTCCCCTCCTCTGTGTTTATACCAAGGCTGTATCTCCATCTCTAGGGTTTCTGAGCGTAAACTGCCTACCCTCAAAGCCCACATGAACGATATGGGAAAGGCACAGGAGGACTTTCTAATTCTAAGAGGTTGGAGCAGAACAGAAAGACACAAACCGGTGGCTCAAGCAGCCCAGATGAGACAGGATGGCGAGAAAGCAAGGGAGTCTAAGAGAATATAACAGAGGATCATCATTCCCATTGTTAAAATATTAAATAACTAACAAGCTGAAGAAATTAAGCTTTGATAAAATCATCTAAAAAAATTAGCTAAAAAGACCACAAAACATTAGGGGATATTCACAGCTGAGCATGAGAAAAAAAATAACATAAAACCCAGCAAATGCAATAAAAACCGTATTCAAAATGAAAAACGGATAATAAATCTGTTAGTTGGAAGACACCCTTGGTGGGAGAGAATGTCAACCATCACTGACTAGCAAGGGCAGAATGGGAGGAAGACATGTTCTCCTTTGCACACTTCTACTGAGTACACTAAATTAAATGCTTGGTGCTGGCACAGCATGAACACCGTTAAAAATTATCCCAGCCTTTAATTGGCTGACATTTGGGTGGTGGTACCAATGTAACTTGTCTATGAATGTCCTTTTTCTAGTAGGGGCTGCACATGACATGCAATTCATAGGACCATCAGCTGGAATAAGCTAGGTGGGAGGGACCGCTCGGATGATATTTCAGAACCCCTGGGGAAAAGCGGTGAGGGATTCTACTCTGTATTAGGAATTTCATCTATGCTTTGCCTTCCTCGTTCTCCTGCCTACAGAAATACCTCAACCACTGATCAAACACAAACATAGCCCCACAAAATAATATGTAAGAACCAATGAAGAAAGCATGGAGAAAAGACTTACATTTTTCCTCAGCAAACTTTATCTTGGCCTTCTGAAACAAAACAGACACCAGCATTGTCATGTTTATTAATAGTATTGCTTACTTTCCAAACAGAATAAAAACAAAACATTTGTTTGAAAACGTTATTTACTTAGTATGCATTGTTTTCTTAATTTCCCTCATACCAATATTAGTTGTGTGCACAGGCTATAAAAATAAAGAATAAATATAGATATATGCTTTACAGCAAATACATTTATAAAAGTTCTTAGATACAAGTTCAATACAGAGGATATATGCATTGTAGGAAAGACAACCAGATTTAAATTGTCATACAGCAAGAAATAAAAGTCAATGTTTGAGGTTAGGCTCAACATTCTGCCACTTGCCACCTATTTACCAGGAGAATATCCTTCCTTATTAATAGCTGAATCTGTGTGGATATATTGACATCAACAATAGCTCTGGGTGGCATACATGCCTCGCTCAATTTTCATCCTTGTGGTAGCCTTGAAATACCCAACATTAATGGGCATAGCTTGCAAAAGAAATTGATGAAAACATGTATGAATATTTCCAAAACTAGGTTATCAAAACTGGATTGTTAAAACATCTCTTTTCTAGCCTCCTGTGGATGAGGTGCTGGATAACTGAGTATTGAACTTATTGAAGCATGCACCATGGACCTAACCAGATTGAGCTACTTCTTGGATCTAATTACCACCTTACCATCTAATCACCTCTACAGGATTAGCCACTAAGCACAGGCAAATCCAATGTATGCTTGTAATAGACAAAAGTAAGCATAAGGTGGCATAATTGTTACAGGCATGTGAGATTTTGAAATTGGAAACGACTAAAGGATCTAATTGTGACATGTGTATGTAGGAAATTGGTTTAGCCGTTGAGGGTGGAGAATTCCTACTCAAACTTCAACCACAATCCTTGTCAGAATGGAGTCACAAGCAAACTCCAAATTAACATGTGCTCAACTCTCTGGTAGCTTGGGAGAGAGCAGTCAGACATTGTTGGCTCAGATTGGACTGGTCACTGCAGCTACCTTAGGAATTATTTGGGGGGCATTTTAGGACTCCTTGTTTGCATTTTTCTCTCCCATTTTCCTCTGGAGGGACCCCTAACCACCCTTATGGGAATCCCCCTATGTCTTTTTTGGCACACTTGTATTGGCTCAGAGATATGCCCCCTCACCAAGCTTCCTGGGGTCAGTCAGCTTGCTGTCCAGTAAGTGCAGGCGCAACTCTGTAAAACTAAAATTGAGCAGGCGCTCCCTCAGAATCAAGTTGTATAACTCCTTATAATTATTAACTTTGCTGACCCTCACCCAGTTCTTCCATGTCTTGCTGGTACAATTGAAGAAGTGCACCCATGATTGATTTTGGAGCTTGTGACTGTCCCCGAAATTCCGATGATATTTCTTAGAGGTCAGCCCAAAGTTGGCGATAAGCATTGCTTGGTCCTTATCTCCTAGTATAAGGTGTGTTCCTTCCCACTGTAGGCATATGTTCCACAAATCAACCCCCCACAGTGCTCCTCTGGTATCTTGTGTACCCTAAGGATCACCTCATAAGCAGAAAACAATTTATCTGTGTCAACTGCCACCAGATAATTGAACACCTGGTCTTAAGTGATGTGAACCTTGTTGTCTCCTTCAGACACTGTGCTTGTGCTGCCACCATTGCTGCTGGAATCTTGTTGCTTTGCCTTAAATTCCAGCTTTCTGAGACTACGCTCATAGGCCATTCTCCTTTCCTCCATGGCCAGTTTTCTTTTCTCATGCACTAGTTCTTTCTCCATTTTTGGCTTGGCCATCAGCAGCCAAAATTTCCTCTTTGACTTCCTGTCTGCCAGTTCCTCTGGGGACAGGCCATGCAACGAAACACTGCTTTCTGCTCTGGCAAGGAGTTCCAATTCAGGAGATGAGTCTCCCCTGAAAGCTGCATCTCAGGGCTGGTATCCAGGCTCTACTCTGTATCCTCCACATCATCCTGCTCATTTCCATCTTCTGCGCTGCCAGTAACTGAAGGACCTCCATCCAGACCGTCAGAGCTTTCTGAAGCTCCAACTTCTTGGTGCCCTTCTTTATTTGCAGTTCCCTTTTCCTACAGAACTGTTTGAGCTCAACTACAATGCAACTTCCCGGCTTGCCAACTCACACTCCTTAACTGCAGGTATGGTCACAAGTTCAGGCCCACTGCAATGAAACATGGGTCGGCTACAGGGACCCAGTTCAACCCACTGAGCAAAGGTACCGTAAATCCTAGTTGAGGAGCATTGCAAGGTCCTGCATCGAGGATGCATTGAGCAGCCAAGGAGATGACTTGTGCAGTGTTAGTTATGAGGAGCACAGAGGCTGTGATACAAGGTCCTGCCTCATGTTTGAAGAGGCCGTCGACAAGGAGGCTTGCAATGTGAAGTCCTGAATCAAGATTGCGTTGTACACAAGCTGGCTCTGAAGAAGTTATGGGAATGGCGAAGCGGAGTTCTGAATCATCATTAAGGGTGCCGTCAATGAGGGATTTCGGATAAGAGGGCCTGTGCCGGGGATGTGTCATGCAACAGCAGTTCTGATGAGGCTGCAGGGGTCAGTGGCGTAACAAAACACATAGAGGGTATGCAAAGTACAGGGGGGCCACCCTCCGGACTCACATACAAGCTCTCAGGCCAGAGTACAGTGCTGAGGGGACCCAGAGTTCGATCGGGGACCAGCCGCACTGCGAGGGCCTTTGTTATGTCAATGCATCCACACCATTCATATGTCATATCACCCCAAACTGCTAATTTTCTCTATGGTTCCCATCAACTTCCACCCAGATCTCAGCTTGTTCAAGCCACCTTGCATGTCCCATCATCTCCCCGACCTATGCCCCATCGCCCCCAAGGGCCTAAAGTTTCACATCCCTCCCCTAAACCCCCAGCCATGACACATCAGTGCCCAAAGCCCTCCTGTCACTCTCAAAGCCATATCGTCCATCAACCCATATACCCATGCATAACCTGCTGTCTCTAGAAAATTCTTCACCAAAAGTCTCCTGTATCCTATTGTCCCTCTAGAGTCACAGTACTAGAAAATAAATATTCCAGAAAATTACTCTAAACCCAAATGTCCACCATTGTTATAAAACTCACTGAAGTCACATTTTACCCAGATAAAGGTAAGGTTCCATCACCCCAAATTTCTAATGGCCTATTACCCACACACACATACTTCATCTGATCACCTGAACTCTACTACCTCTAAACTCCCTACGAAAACCCTCACCAAACTCTGTCTGATGCCCCATCACCTCTTGCCCGCCTTATAGGTCATCACCTGCCAGCCCCTCCTATGGCCATCGCCCTCTTCCCTATGTCCCATGGCTCACCAGCCGCTCACAGTGGCCTGTTCTTTATCTGTTTATTAAGTTCTCTCTTCAGTCTCCCAAACTCAGAGGAACTGGGAGGGGCTGAGCTAGGGTCCCTGATCTTAAACGCGACTGGAGTGGCAGCTCTGCAGCAGAAGCCATTAATTCCCCATCCATCACCTCCAGTTGAATCAGGAATCCTTAGAGTGCATTGGAGGAAGGAAGGGCCAGCAGGCAGCTGGTCCCCATCCTTTCATTCTCCCCTGGCGCAAGCTCCCTGGCCCTTCATCCATCACTTCCTCATTAACCCTCCTTCTGAGCGTGGACTGTGGGGTCGTGGCACTGCTGGCTGGAGGAGCGCGGAGAGTGGATGGAGAGAGGCCCAACTGGGGGGGGGGGGGGGGGGTAGTGGGCGTGCAAGCCACAGACTTCCAAGCTTCAGTATCCTTTCATCACACAGAGGTGTCGGCCGATGCTAGCACTGGAAGCACTTGACGACCTGGCCAGCCTATCAAAATTTGGCACTGTGGGGGTCCCCTCTCTTGAATGGACAGCTGAAACGAAGGGTCCTTCATGCATCTCGAAGTCCTGCCCCCTCCCCACCAGATGAAGCGAGTAAGATTCTGCTGATGTGATCCTGATGCTCCCCAAAGTTGAGTCCTGTTAACCACTGGACGGCATCTGTTGCCCAACCTCAAGACTTTGCTAGAGGCCCCCTCTGGATCCAAACTAAGTTACAAATTGGCACTTTAAAAAGTTAATTTTTATTCATCTCATAGTACCTCACCTTGTGCATCTCATATTTATTCACTTGATTTTTTTTTCATCTCGTGCTACGTTTATTCATCTTGAAAGATTTGTATTCATCTTGTGATATTGCCCTCATGATATCGACCCCAAAAGGATTAACAGCTTAGTCGACCCTGCCAGGATTTGGAGTTGGAAGAATTTGCTGGGATGAGGGGAGGATGGGAGTTCTGCATGTGGACTGCATCCTTGAAGCTTAGAAAGGCTGGTGTGCACTTGCTGTGTGAGCCAGATCGACAGTCCCTTGGAAAATGAACATAAACATCTGGGAGGCTGCCAGAAAATCACTCAATAGTTGTAGAATCATTTCCAGGAGTAACGTGTAACTGATATTTTTTATTTGTCAAAAATAGTGCACCCTTCACCTTGAAATAAATTAAATTCTTTATATAAAAGGTAGGTGCTGGTATTTGAATTTATACCCTTCATGCACTGGAGTAGTGCTTTGCGCTGTATGCTGTCTCTCCAAAGTGACAATATAACTACAATAATTTTGGCCTGGTACATTAGGGTAGAGCTTCGGTGCAGCGAGAACCAGAGTGGGGTAGCATGCACGCTTTGCTGGGGCCTGCAGAGAGGGGCCTCTCCCCGCTATGTCCAGGGAAGAGGCCCCTCAGTCACATGGCAGTTTGGAAAATCCCACGGGCCAAAACTTCGACATCCCGAATTCCTGCAAGCCCTCTGCCCATAGGGACAGCAGACTGGGTGTTGTCTTGTGGTGTTAGGAGAGGTCCCTTCATCCATTTGTGCTAACCTCGGTGGCGAAGGATGCGAGTCACTTCAGCTACAATGAAGCACATAATTGTCTGTATCCCAATCTGGCATCAGCCAATCAAAATGCAGCTCACTATAAGCATCCTTTAGATTGCCCATCTATGCACCTCTTCAGCCTGTAAAGTTTGGAATTGACAAAATAAAATAAGGACAGGGGGCTGGAGATGAGAATGCACGAGTAGTTCCATGAGAGTAGAAAACTATTATCTGCTTGCAAAACTTCTAATTTGCTTTCAAGAATGGCACACTTTGAGGATGGCTCATACTGCAGTGTATACAAATATCTCCATTTCATGAATACTTCTTATTGGATGGTATTAAACTCGTTCATCGCAAGGAAGCAAACTCAGTTTGTTTACAAGCAGATCACAACAATATTGCAGCATGGTGCACAGCAACTGGAAATACCCTGACATCATCCTTTTGTAGCTTTCTTCCCCAAGTCCCATTTCCTGAAATCCCTACAGTTAACCGCTTGCAAGCGTAAAGTACCCCAACGCCTGGAAAGTATGGCACTTTCTACTCAAAGCTACACTTGCCTTTAAAGAATGCAGTATTCTTCCTCAAAAAGGCATAAGAGGGGTGCAGTCTTCTTTAAACCATTCCAACCTTCTCTTCAAAAGTACTGCACTCTCCTTCAAACAGCACAGCACTTTCTTAAATCTGCTTTCCTTAGAAAACTGTTGTATTTCTCAACAAAGCCAAAGAACAGACAGGGAGGTGAGCAGCATATGGCACACTATATATATATATATTTTTTTAATGTTTTTGGTATAGTAAGAGAAAAGGGGAAAATAAGAGAGAGAAAAAGACAGAAACAATACAGGCGGCAGTTCCGCAACATCACCCACTCAAGGGGCCTGTAAGAATCCAAAACAGAGGCTTCTGTGGTAACATATGACATCAACATGGGCAGGTCTCAAAGTCAGTGCTTGCCAATGAAGAGAGAAGAAATCAGAGTTAATCGTTCCACGGCTCAACGGCAGTTCTCCCCAAGGGGTGACCTTTTCCATAGGCTAGTTTTGCTGCTAAAGCCTCCATGCTTCAAATAGCCTCCATCGCAGTGCTGTGCCGCAACAGGAGACAAACTAACGCCCTCAACATATTCCCCACCCAACCCCCCGCCCCCAAGGTGGTGGTGCCGACATACTCTTTCAGTCTCAGTTCCTCAATCATACTAACAGGTTAAATCTGGAAAAGGTGAAGGAAACGCAGGGCAGAAGGGCATACCGCAGATGGCAAACCCCGTGACAAGAAACGAACCAATGGTCCCCAACGAAACATAACATTTTCAAAATTGCCCAGGAAGATGTCCGCCATTCTCTCCATGCTCAATAATCTCCAGAGTCTAGCGTGCCATAATGATATAGCCGGGGCAGTCGATTTCTTCCAAGCTGCAGCTAGTGTAAGTTTAGTGGCTCCAAGGTAGAGCCATATAATTTGTTCATCCGCCTTATTTTGATGTTCCAACAGTGGGTCCCGAAGACCCAGGAGAACATAGGACAAAGAGTCCGGGATCGGATACCCTAGGATGTCCTTGATGTGGGACAGATTTTCGGCCCAGAACGGTCGGATGATCGGGCAGTCTCACCAAATGTGGCTGAAGTCTCCCAACAGACCACAGCCCCTCCAACATCGGTCCGAAGAAGCAGGAAATATGCGATGTAGTTTAGATGGGTAGAGGTACCAATCTAGCATGGTGTTAAGGTGGGCTTCACGTAAGTCCACAGAGTTATTGTGAGCTGCAATATCCCGCCAGAGACCTTTCCATTCCTCCCCTGCTATGTCTCGGCCTAGGAGGACCTCCCAGTGGCCCATGTAGCGAGGACGGGGAGAGACCGTCGTGGTCAGCAATAGTCCATATTGGAAGGAAATCGTCCCCTTCATCGTGGAGGCACGGAGGATGAAGGCCTCAAAGGGCGAGAGCGGTCTTGTAGCGGCCTCCCTCAGTCCCGTCGAGGTCGCCCAGTGGAGCAGCTAAGCGTGACGGAAGCGTTCCGTGGCCGGGAGACCATAGTCACGCATGCAGTTATGGAATGTGAGAGGTTCCACTCCATGGAACAAGTGCGTAAGGGCTCTGCATCCTCCCTCTCTCCATAACCGGAAGGGTCCCTCCTGCATCACAGGCGGGAAGGCCGGATTAAAATGCAATGGAGTAAAGGGGGAAGGAAATGTCATCCAGTGATCATCACCCGTGATCGAGACCCACACCTTCAGGACCGTGCCTGTGGGCGTGCTGATGTAGGCGTTCTTAGGCCTATCCACCTTGGGCTTCCAGGCCAGATCTCAGATCGATCTCCCGGCCACACTCCTGTCCATGTGCAGCCAGTGCTTCTCCGAAAGCTGCTGCGACCACTCAACCAACACCCGCAGTTGCACGGCTTTGTAGTACAAGTGCATGTCGGGGAGACCCACTCCTCCCTCCGAGGACGTCGCCGAGTAGCAAAGGAGAAGAGTGCCCGGCCCCCCTGCCAAATGAATTTCAGTAATAAAGTTTTAAGGCGTTGGAAGAAATCCATCTCCATGGGGATAGGGAGGGCCTGAAAGAGATACAAAAACCTAGGAAGGAGGACCATTTTGATTGTATGGATCCTACCAAGCCAAGAGATATATTTCCGCTTCCGACGGTCCTTTTCCGCTCGAACCGCCCCCAACATTGGTGGGAAGTTCGCTGCGAATAAAGATCGTATAGTAGGGGTCAGACGGACTCCCAGATACAATAGGGAGGTAGACGCCCATGCCAAATGTGTGAGCGACCGCACTTGCTCCAGGTCTGCCGAAGAGATAGTCAAGTTTAGAATATACGATTTATCAAAGTTAACCTTAAATCCGGCCACAGTTTCAAAGTCGGACAGCAAGGTTTGAATATGTGGTAGGGAATGAGCTGGCTCCCCCACCGACAGCAACACGTCGTCCGCAAAGAGGGAGATTTTGTGCTGTTCACCCGTAAAGGGGAGTCCCTTTATCTGATCCTGCTCTCGCACCGCAAGGGCCAGGGGCTCAATGCTCAAGGCAAAGAGGAGAGGGGAAAGGGGGCACCCCTGCCTCGTACCCCGGGAGTGAGCAAAGCTGGCGGAGCGATGTCCATTGATCACCACCTTAGAGCTAGGGCAGCTGTAGTTTGCCCGGATCATTGTGATAAACTGGTGCGAAAAGCCAAAGGCCTCCAGGGTGCGGAACATGAATCTCCAGTCAACCCGGTCAAAGGCTTTTTCCGCATCAAGCCCCACTAGTACCGCCGGGATCCGAAACCGGGTGGCCTTTTCTATTAGGTGAATTACCCGCCGCAAGTTGTCATGCGTCTGGCGACCTTTAATAAACCCGGACTGATCTGGGTGGATGATAGCCGGCATCAGATCCTGGAGCCTGCGTGCAATGATAGTGGAATATAGTTTAGCATCAATATTGAGGAGTGCTATCGGGCGATACGATGAGCATTTGGAGAGATCCTTCTCCGGCTTGGGGATCACGGTTATCATGGCTTCTGCCATAGTGCCTGAGGTTTTCCCAGTGACCGCCATTTAATTGAAAAGCGACCCCAAGAAATCGCACAGCTCAGCCACAAAGGACTTATAAAACAGGGCAGTATACCTGTCTGGACCCGGCGCCTTATGGAGTTTCAAATCCCTGATGGCATCTAACACTTTCGATCTGGAGATGGGGGCAGCCAAAAGCTCATTCCACTCCTTAGAGACCTGTGGGATGGGGAGGTCAGCCAGGAACCGATCCTGAGCTGCTTGATCCAGAGAGTCACCCTCATAGAGTGCTTCATAGAAGCGGTCAAAGATATCAGCCTTATCCGCATCTCTATGTCACAGTGAACCAGACGGTTCTTGGATTCCACCAATATAGTCCCTCTCTCTCTTATCCCAGGGCTGGCGGGCCAGGTGCCTTCCCACCTTATTCCCCTGTGAGTAGGAGAGACGCCTAAGCCGCAGGAGGGTAAATTCAGCACGGTTGTTGTAGTGGGCCTTCAATTTACTTTGCACCGCCGTCAACGGTCTGAGAGTCGCTCTAGACGGGTTTGTTTTATGGGCCTGTTCCAAGACGGCAAGTTCCGCCTCTAAATCCTCCCTCTCCTTTCTCCTTAGCCTATTGAGGTTAGCATTGAGGCCCAGCAGATACCCCGCAAGGAGGCCTTGCACGCATCCCACGTATTGAAGAGCGAAGTATCCACAATCGGATTGAGGGCCAGAAACTCCCCAATAGCCTTCCGTAACTCCTTACAGGACGCATCGTCCCAAATAAGCGCTGGTGGAAAGTACCATTTCCTCAAGCCATCACCCCCCGTCGACCAGTGGAGCCCGAGAACCAGCAAGCTATGATCCGATACGGAGAGCGGGAAAACGCTAGAATCAAGGGCATCTCCCCTGGGGGCTTGGCTCAAAAATATATGATCCAGATGGGAATAAGTATGATGAACATGGGAAAAGAAGGTATAATCCCTAGTTTTTGGATGCAGGAAACGCCAACTATCAATCAATCCAAGCTCCCCCACAAGACGCTGTGTTTCAGTGGAAAATACCCCAGTGTCCGCTCTTTGGGCTCGGGAGCTATCTAAATCCTTGTCCCAAACCATGTTGAAATCCCCCATTAAGAGCAAATGCCCCTCCACAAAGTCCCCCACCCTATCCAACAAGTCCCAGAGAAAACCATTCTGCCCAGAGTTGGGAGCGTATACCACCACAAACGTGCATACTCTGCCGTAAAGCACTCCCTTGACCATCAGCCAGTGCCCCTCTTTGTCACAACTAACCCCCATAGGCTGGCAGTGTAGGGACGCCCGAAACATAAGAGCCACCCCCCTGTGTTTGGTGGATGCTGAGGACCTATAGATGAGAGGGAAATGTCTGTGTCGGAGCCGAAGCTCATCTCTACGTGCCAGATGGGTCTCCCACGATATCCAGGTGATGGTCAGATAAATATTTCCAAATCTTCTGGTGTTTCTGTGGGGAATTGAGGCCCTTTACATTCCACGTTCCAATACTAATCGGCATGATGAACCATCAGAACCCATTGCTGTGTACTCGCTCCAACAACATGACCATGCATCCACCCCTCCAGAGGCAGCCAGACCCCTCCCCGGTCCACACCCAGTACCCACCTCTCATTGCCCAGCCCATACCCCCCAGACCCCAGCTTCCCAAGCCAAGACCAAGAGTCCCTCTTGGCCCGATCCCACTGCCTCCAGGGTAGATATGCAATTACAACACCAATCCGGCAAACCTTCCCACCTAGAATCCTGAGAGACAGAGTCCCATTCGCCTCACCTTCGGAAGGAAAAAAACACACTACGCACACATTCCGGACACCACCACCTCCCTGCCCAACATTAATCCGCACCCCAACAATCCCCCCCCATTGCCCCCGCCTCCCTTCCAGTCTCCCCCCCCAAAAGAACAAACCAAAACCCGAACAATGTACCTAGCAGACCCAGTGAACAGTAGTTGGTAGAGTTCCTCCTGGGCCGGAAACGGGGCACCATTGTTGGGTCCCCTAAGGCCACGGTCCGGGGTGTCTTCTCAAAAAGTACAATCAAACCCACGGTACCTGAGTTCACGTGTCCCTCCGGCACCAACCAGCCAGCGGCTCAAGGATCAGGCCGCTCCGGAGCTCTGCTGTGAGGACGCCAAAGTCGCCGAGGCCACCAAAGCCACTGCATCCCCCCTCTCCTGTAGGCTCGCAGTACGATCAGGCCGTCTACGATCCATGTCCGGGGCTCACTCTGCCAAGAGGAAGACCGTCTACGCCTCCTCGATGGCGAATCGCCAGCCTCCTATGAAGGTGTCACGTCATCCAAGCCCAGAAGATCCTTCGCCACTTGAAGAGAACGTATTTGTGCTAGCCTGTTTTGCCACCTAAAGATGATGCGGAAGGGGTGACCCCACGAGTAGGAAATGTTGCGTTCCCGAAGAAAGGTGGTCACTGGACGGAACTCCCGCCTCTTCTGGAGAGTCGATGCTGCCAGGTCTTGGTAAAGCTGCGGGCGGTGCTCTCTGAATTGCAATACTGGGATAGCCCGTGCTTTCCGCAGGATACGTTCCTTTAACTGGAAGTCATGCACACAGACTAGAATGTCCGGGGGCGGTCCCCCTCCCCGCCTCGGCAGCCCGACCCTGTGAACTCTGTCCATTCTGATGTCCTGTTCATCCTCCTCGTCCAGTATCTGCAAGAAGAGAGCTTGGACGTAGCCTCGTAGGACCCCTGCTTCACCGTCCCACGGTAACGCGCGAATGCGGATGTTGTTCCGGCAGGAACGGTTCTCCAGGTACTCCGTATGAGTCTGGAGGTCCAAGTTCTGCTCCGTGAGCCGAATGATATCCTGCTGAAGTTGGTGGACATCGTTCGCCATGCTCAAGTCAATTGTCTTCCAGGGACGCCACCTGCTCTCCTATGCCGTCCAAATCCCTCCGCACTTCCCGGAGATCCGACGCCAGTTGGGCGCGAAGTTCGGATATGTCCTCCTTAATGGATGCAAAGAGTTCCGTCATGAAGGCCTTGGTTGCAGGGGCCTCATCATCCGATTGCTTGGGCGACACGCTGGGCCCGGGGGACGGCGGTTGCTGAGAGTTTTTTAACGCGCCATCTTTGCCAGGTTTCCATTTGCGCAGCGTAGAGGACGTTGTGGCACCCCTTCACCAACAGGGAATCAGGACAGCAGACCACCCTCCAGAAGCCACCGGACCGTCAAAACAAATGCCCCTCCCGTACAGGTGCCGCCAGGGCAGTGTTTCTCAGGCGTCAGGGTAGGCCTCCAACCCAGTGGCACGACCGGTGCCGCTGCGGGTCGCCGCCGCTGGTCAAAGTCAGGCTCAGATCCTCCCAAGAACACTCAGCTCACCACCTTGGCCAGGCGTCCATGCACTGCACCCCGGCACTCGTAGATCTGATCCACTACTACCAGCCAGGCTCAGCAGGCCACTTTAGTGTCACCGGGTGTGGATCAACAGAGGCAACCAGGCAGCGGGCCCCCAACAGCAAAGCAGACCGCGGTCTCCAGTCAGCTCTCAGCGGTAGGGCCTCCCCTAAAGGCAGGCAGCAGTGGGCGCTAATGACTCTCAAGCCCCAGTCCAGGGGAGCGGGGCAGCAGGCTCCCCGACCACCACACACCAGTGTAATCCACACACCCCCGGGGCATAGGGCTCAGTGATTCACCCCGGCAGGCAGGCCACAAGATCGCTGTCTCATGTAGGGCCCCACGCCGCATCCGCCACCACGCGACCAGGCAGCACAGTCCAGGGGGGGGTCCGGGCGGCAAGAATCAGCACATCGAGGGTTCTCCAGATGGCAGCCAGCCTTCAACAAGCTCCCGACTCCCAGGTAGGTCTCAAGGTCAGGCAGGCCTCAGAGTCTCAGGGAAATCCGTCTCCAGGCCAGATAGCAAAGGCCCCAGAGCGACTCCAGAACCCAGCCCGGAATCAGGGCCCCAGAGAGCGATCCAGCACCTCAGGGCGGGTCTCCGCAGCCGGCGGGGCAGCGGCAGACAAAGCCAGCAAGGAGCCAAACCGCACTCAGCCCCGCCTCTTTCCGCTCCGGATAGGCCTCAAAGCTCCGGCCTCCCATAGCTCACCACCGCGCACCCGCTCAGCCGCCGGATCGGTGGTCACTCCTCCCGCAGGCGGCCTCCTCACATCTGCCGCAATTCTGGTGTCCGCTCCCTCCTAGCCCCAGCCGGGGTCCGCATGGGCACAGCAGCGGGTGCGGGCATAGGCTCCACCTTGCCCAGCGCTTGCCCAGGGTGCGACCTTGCCCAGCGCTCGCCCAGGAGCTTTAAGCTGACCTGGATTTGCCTTTGGCGCTGCTCGCTCCGCTCTGCATTGCAGCGCGACATTTTCTGTGGCTCTCTGTGCTTGCTGGCGCTTTGGCTGTACTGTAGGCGCTTTGGTCCATTTGCTGCCCCTGCCTCACTTTCCCTTTGACCCTCCATTTTGTTTGTGTTGGTGTTCCCTGGCCCGCCCCTCCTCCCCGCTACCGCCTCCCAGCTGCTGCCCCTCCCACCCACGAATAGAGGGCTCTCCACCTCCTCTGACCAACTGTGACCGCCCGGACTTGCTCCAGAACGGTCGCTCCCTCCCTCACTCCCTGGTCCCACGTTCTGTGGGTGCTGCTGGTCGCATTTGGGTATCGTTGATAGTGCTGTGTTTCTTCTGTGATTGCGCTGTGTTTGCCTTGCATCGTAGCTCATTTTTGAGAGCTTTAAGCTGACCTGGATTTGCCTTTGTCGCTGCTCGCTCCGCTCTGCATTGCAGCGCGACATTTGCTGTGGCTCTCTGTGCTTGCTGGCGCTTTGGCTGTACTGTAGGCGCTTTGGTCCATTTGCTGCCCCTGCCTCACTTTCCCTTTGACCCTCCATATTGTTTGTGTTGGTGTTCCCTGGCCCGCCCCTCCTCCCCGCTACCGCCTCCCAGCTGCTGCCCCTCCCACGCTCCGCCCCCCCCACTTTCCATGTTAGACAGATGTCCCAACGCGCAACGTCCACGCGCTGCGGCCGCGCCGAAGGTGCGCCAAAGGTAAGCCCGTCTACGACGCCACCACCCTCTTAGCCCTAAACCCCGGCCGTCTCCCCAACTGCGTCCAAGCCGCTCCTGGACACACCCATGGACCCTTCTCTTGCAACTCCTGCAAGTTCGACGGCACCAAGAACAACTCCTCATCCACGAACACTCAACAGATATCTGACACCAACCACCTACAATGCATCCTGCTCAACACCCGCTCGGTCCACAGGAATGCCATCGACCTCTGGAATCTACTAGACACCATCTCTCCGGACGTCGCCTTCCTAACAGAAACATGGATGAACGCCTCATCAGCCCCAGACATCACCATTGCCATCCCGGAAGGCTACAAGATCATCCGTAAGGACCGCACCGACCAAACAGGAGGAGGCATCGCTATCGTCCATAAGAATTCCATCCGCATCTCAACCAGCTCAGACGTCAACCTTGCCAGCGCCGAACACCTTCACTTCCAGATCCACACCGACCCCAAGACCACACTCAGAGGCACCCTCCTCTACCGGCCTCCAGGACCCCGTGCACAATTCAGTGACAACATCACTGACTTTATCACCCCACACGCCCTCCCCTCCGAGGAATACATTCTATTGGGAGACATCAACTTTCACCTGGAAAAGAGCAATGATAGCAACGCCACCACCCTTCTGGACAATCTCGCCAACCTCGGACTCAAACAACTTGTCCCTACCCCCACCCACATTGCAGGTCACACACTCGACCCTATCTTCACCTCCTGCAAACATGTCTCCTTCAGTCACACCACAGCTCTCCATTGGACGGACCACAGCTGCGTTCACTTTATCTACAATAAGACCACAACCCACAACCATCCTCAACCTACTCTGCGAAGAAACTGGAACAAAATCACCATCGACCAGATCTCCTCATCGCTTCTTCAAAACCCCCCTGCCCACTCCTCAAACCCCGACCAAGCAGCCATTAACCTCACCCAATGGCTATCCAACAGCGCAGACATCCTAGCACAGTTGAAAAAACGTCAAATCAAACTAGGCAGCAAAAACGCCTCCTGGTTCAACGATGATCTTAAGAAATCTAAGAAACTCTGTCGCTCCCTCGAGAAGGCCTGGAAAAAAGACCCAAACACCAGCACCAGGGACGCCTTCAAAAACGCCACCCGCATACACCACCAACTAATCCGGTCTGCCAAGAAAGCCGCATTCAAAGACCGACTAGATAACAACGCCCATAACAGCAAGGAATTATTCAACATCGTCAAAGAATTTACCAACCCCTCAGCCAACTCCAACGACATCACCCCCTCTCAAGCCCTCTGCGACTCCCTAGCTTCATTCTTCCACAACAAAATCGCAGACATCCACAACAGCTTCGACAACCGACCCGGAAACCAACCCACCCAACCTTCTGCAGGACCTTCACCCCCCTTGAACATCCTTAATGACTGGAACCCAATCTCCACTGAGGACACCATCCGCCTGATGAACTCCATCCACTCAGGATCCCCCACAGACCCATGCCCTCACCACATCTTTAACAAAGCAGACTCCATCATAGCACCACACCTCCGAGACGTCATCAACTGCTCCCTCAACTCCGCCACCTTCCCGGAAAGCTGGAAACACGCAGAACTCAGCGCCCTTCTGAAAAAACCCACAGCTGACCCCACCGAACTCAAAAACTACCGCCCCATCTCGCTCCTTCCATTCCCGGCCAAAGTCATCGAGAAAGCTGTCAACAACCAGCTCGCCGCCTTCCTCGAAACCAACAAATCCCTCGACTCCTCACGGTCCGGCTTCCGAGCCAAACACAGCACTGAGACCGCCCTCATCGCAGCAACAGACGACATTCGAACTTTACTGGACAATGGAGACACAGTCGCCCTCATCCTCCTCGACCTCTCCACAGCCTTTGACACAGTCTGTCATAGCACCCTATTACTGCGCCTCAGAAACATCGGAATCCAAGGAAAAGCACTGGAATGGATCACCTCGTTCCTCACGGGAAGAACCCAGAGAGTCCGCCTTCCACCATTCAAGTCAGAGGCCACTGAAGTCATCTGCGGCGTACCACAAGGATCTTCACTCAGCCCCACCCTCTTCAACTTATACATGAGCCCCCTCGCGGTCATCGCACGCCAACACAACCTCAACATCATCTCCTATGCTGATGACACTCAACTGATCCTATCACTCACCAGAGACCCTAACACTGCCAAAACCAACCTACATGAAGGAATGAAAGAAGTAGCCGAGTGGATGAAGCACAGTCGTCTGAAACTGAACTCAGACAAAACAGAAGTCCTTATCTTAGGTACCTCCCCCTCCGCCTGGGATGACTCTTGGTGGCCAGAGGCCCTTGGAAAAGCACCCATCCCGACGGACCACGCACGGAACCTGGGCGTCATCCTGGACTCCTCACTCTCTATGAACAGACAAGTCAACGCCGTTTCATCATCTTGCTTCAACATTCTTCGCATGCTCAAAAAAACATTTCGCTGGATCCCCACCGAAACTAGAAAAACGGTCACCCACGCACTGGTCACGAGCCGCCTGGACTACGGAAACACCCTATACGCCGGTACCACCGCAAAACTCCAGAAAAAACTCCAACGCATCCAGAACGCTTCAGCCAGACTCATACTAGACATCCCGCGTAAAGACCACATCTCTGGTCACCTGAAAAACCTCCACTGGCTCCCCGTCAATAAGAGGATTACTTTCCGCCTCCTAACCCACGCACACAAAGCACTTTACGAACTGGACCCGAATGCCTCAACACACGACTTTCCTTCTACACCCCCTCCCGCCAGCTACGATCCTCCAACCAAGCCCTTGCTACTGTACCTCGCATCAACAAAACCACCATGGGAGGTAGATCCTTCTCCTACCTGGCAGCTAAAACCTGGAACTCACTTCCCACTCACCTTCGCCTCACTCAGAACCACCTAGCATTCAGAAAGCAACCTAAAACTTGGATATTCGACAATTAATTCCCCACCCTTCTTCAAGCCCCTTGAGACCCTCTGGGTATGTAGCGCGCTATATAAATCCTTTGACTTGACTTGACTTGACTCGGCTGCCGGCCCACGGGAAGGCCGTGTGTCCAACCTCCGCTTCCCAGGCACCGGGAGCAAAACCAAGGCCACCGGCAGGACGTCCATGGCAGCGCGACCCCAGGTGACACTGCCGCGTGTGGAAACGTTGCCCCGAGAGGGTGCTACTCAATGCTAAGACTAGCGTGGCGCCGGAGGGACACTAGTCACGTCCGACTCCGTCGCCATCTTGGCCACGCCCCGGCACACTATATTTTTACTTCTATTGCTGGCTGGGCCCCACCATGATGCCCGCCCCCTCCCTGGCTGATTCCAAACCAAATTCTCTGATTACCACCCCTCCACCCACTGAGACTTAATCCAAAGGTCCTCGCCACCACCCACAGATATTGTCACTCCTGCTACAAGGCTTGGCCTCGGACGCAGAGCAGACTCTGACTCACCTGACCTGAGGGCTGGGGCTGGTCAGCTGGGCCTGGCCTGCAGCCTCAGAGTTAGGCGTGATCAGGCAGCAGAAGGCAGGGGCAGGGCAAGGTTAGCCAGGCAGGGGCCGGGGGGCTAATACATTAATTAAAATTATGGCCGCCAGTGATAGACTTCGGACAGTCCTGTGTAGGAGCGTCTTTGGGTCTTCTTGGGAGTTAGGATGTCAGACACACCTCAGTCTCATGCCGTCAGGCGCACGTTTAATTGCGTGCACCCAATGCGCAAGTCAGGACAAATTCAAATCAGGGCATTGGTCACCAGCCCTGCCCCACCCTGAAGAACGCGCACACGCATCGCGGAAGCAACTGCATGCCGCGTGCACCCAGTTTAATCTAAAGAGCCTCAGAGAGAGGCCAGGGCCGCGCACCGTTTATTAAGAAATTCAGATGCCCCGGCCGGGGACGGGCAACATTTATTAAGACCCTCAGGGGCCTCGGCCGGGGTCCAGGGGCCGCGGCGCGTGTCCAGCAGTTGTTGTTGCGCACCATTTAATGGTTATTAGCTTCTGAGGCCCGGCGGGGGCTCAAGCATGCATGAATGCCTTGCGCACCATTTAATTTATTAAAAGGTGCAGTGCGCACTGCGCACCACAACCATTCAATTCATGATGAAGTAAGTGAGGGGGCCCCTGGAGCACGGGCCCTCCTCAAAGCATGGGCTGCGTGGGCCGGTGTTACGCCCCTGGCAGGGGGTGATATAAAGTCCTTGCAAAAGGAAAGTTCACTCAGTAGAGGTGATGCATCCATTCTGCTTGCGGTTTTGCAGTCCAGCAGAAGAGATGTGTCATGTCCTCAGATGGACTGGCAGAGGACTTTCAGTCCCACCTCCAAGGGTCAAGGACTGGGACGGAACAACTTGGCAGGGTAGGACTGACAGTTGCAGAGTCCATCTGGTGTTACAAGATTCACTCTCATGGTCCTAGGTACAGGTTGCAGGTCTAGTCCTTCTCACTCAGGTAAGAGGGCAGCAGGTCAGCAGGGTAGCAGTCCATTAGGGCAGCAGTTAAACAGAGTGTCAGTCCTTTCTGCAGCACAGCAGTCCTTCTTCCTGGCTGAGTCTTCCACATGTCTAGAATTGCACTGAATTGTTGTTGTCTGGATTCCAATATTTTTACTGGGGGGCTTCTTTGAAGTGGGAGAAATTTCTAGCAGATTCTATTTGAAGTGCTCAAGCTCCCTGTCTACCCTGTCCTGGATCCAGACTAACTACAAGGGGTATGCAGTCTTTATTTAAAGTCAGGGCACTGCCTATTCAGGAGTAAGTGTGACTGGGGCCTGCTCTGCCAGTGATGACCCATCCAGGCAGCGCTAAGCTCTCTATCGTCTGTGGCTGTCGAGGAGGAATACACAAAGACAACTGCCAACTGCACCTACTCATGTGACCCAGAGACAGGCGGCAGGCACTAAACGGCAAAGGTAGAAAAATGCAAACTTTATAAAAGTGGAATTTTTAAAATTGTAACTCAAAATTAGACTTTACTATAACAGAGGTTTTTTCATTACTATTTCATGAACTGCTTACCAGTCCCTATTTGGTTATTATCTTTATTAAATGTAATATGGTAACCCCAATGTTATCCTACGGAAGACATAGGCCTTGCAATAGTCAAAAACGAATGTGTTTTTCACTGTCAGAACATGTAAAGCTTAAAAGTACATGTACAACTTTTTAAGTACACTGCACCCTGCCCTGGGGGCTATTAAGGACGACCTAGGGGTGACTTATACAATTACAAGGCAAGGTTTTAGCCTAGCAAAACGTTGATTTTGCCAGGTCAAACTGACAGTTTAAAACTGCACACACAGGCTGCAATGGCAGGCCTGGCACACCTTTGTAAAGCTACTTAAGTCGGTGGCAGAACAAGTGTTCTGGGCACACTACTAGTATTTAATTTACAGGTCCTGGCTACACATAACAGTACTCCATTAGGGACATATAAGTAGATTAAAAATGCCAACTGAGGATAAGCCAATTTTATTGTGTTTTAATGAGTAAACACCTTTATTTTAGTACTGGTTAGCAATGATGAAGTGCACAAAGTGCAATAGCCACCAAAAATGAGTAAAAAATGTTTTGGAGAAGTAAGGGAAAAAGCGTTGGGGACGAAAACCCTAAGGTTCACAGGTCTATCAGTAGCCATCCACAATATGCTGTGTACCTGTACTGAATGCAATAGCACTTGCAACAGACAGCTAAAACTGCCAGCAGCCAAACACTAAAAAGGAGAGTTTCAAGAGATTTGTTGAACTGGGTCTGGTTAGTCTAATATTTCTGTTAAATAGAGAAGGTGCTCCAGAATTGCCCCATCATCCACAAACAATAAATAATTCACCATGCAACGGTTTGCTGTTTGAAATGTTGATAGACTATGAGATTACCTGAGGAATACTAAGGAGTGTGAGTGGGGCACCATGGAGTGATCTGGTCAGACAGTATAACTGGAAGATTGTGTGTTATTCAGAAGAAACAGAACCTTATGGTTCAGTCATGCTGTTATAGGTAGTGAAGAAATGAGTTTGAGTCTATAATATGGTCTTTCATATGGAGAAGTCATACAGCACCACTTTGCACCTTTAGAAGCTGGAATATATGGCACAATGAAAACACTTCAAACAGGAAATGTGTGCAGAGAAATTAGTTCTTTTAATGTTATGAGTTAAAGTATCCTTAGGCAAGTTCTATTTTAAACCAGTCAGTGCTTGTTTCCAAGTCAGAATAAATCTTCAAGAAATCTATAACACCAGGTGAGACTCCAGTTTAACAGAGACCTTTTTCAGGGCATGTGTGGCCTCACAATACTAGACCATATACTCAGCTTCAAGAGGTACCCATAAACCCATGAGGCCTGGGAGTAATTGCAAAACCTAAACAATTGCACTTGTACATATCTTTCATAACAACAGTAAAGGATATACATGGTTGAATAACCAGCTGCATCTAATACTATCACCATACATTCAAGTCGACGACCACCATAATGATTATGATAGTCTTTCATCTAGGTCATTCAAAAGGGTAATAACAGGAACAATTGTGATCATATCATCCTGAAATTAAAAAAATCTGTGATTCAAGAACCACAGAAAATATTAATTTAAAAAATGTGAATTTCTTAAGAACCAACATTGATTCTAAAAGGAAAGTCCATTAGCCCTATGAAGGCTGCTTTTTGTTGACATTTGTTTGCTAAATACTTTGATGGTGTTTCAAGCCAGAAAGGTATTCATGTCTCATCAGGAATACACGAATAGCGGGAGCATCTGGAATAGAACATATAGATATATCTATCTGCAATGGTTCACCAAAAGCCACTGAATACACAGGTGAGTGCTGTGATCTTCATGAGGCCTGATGTGTAGAAACTGACCATAAGGTCAATTCTCTCTCATGGACCTCGGATGAGGACTATCAAAGTGAAGGAGACTATTTTCGTCTGTGAGTTTTTCTGTATACCATTGTAGTTATTTTGTCACCTATGATCTTGGTGTTAAGATTGAGTAATGTGATTGTATCCCTATCAATTGTGTGGGTGAACTGCAAGCAGGGATCCCTTGTGTTGACCCATCTGTAAAACTCCTTACCAATGTCATGTCACCTCTTCAGAATATAACGACATCACCAAAATACCAGTGCCATCATCTAATGTTCAACGGGCATTGATTAGTATTGCTGTAGATGTGATCCTGTTAAAATTGGTGAACATGTAGGCAGGCCAGGCTTGGAACAAATGTGTTTCCCATTGAAGTGCACATTACTTTATGGTAGATGGTGTTGTCACTCAATTCTTCACAAACTGTATTGATGTAATGGTGTCTATGACAGTGTCCTTGAGGATAATATCAATAACAAGTAGGGTCTGTTCCTATAGTAAAAAAGAATCTGAAGCCTCAATATCCATTGTCAATATTAGATCCAAACTGGAGTCAAAACACAAGGTATCAAGAAAAGAGAGAACCTCTTTGGTTTCCTTCAGGAATGAAGGCATAATTTTCATCAAAGGCCAAAGAAACCGGTCACAAAATTGTGACAATCATTCCAAGACAGAATTAATCCCAAATACAAAGGGTAAGGCTGGTGGGGGAAATCTGTTTTTATGTAATTTGGGAAAGATTTAAAACAGTGCCATTGTGGGAATTAGAAAGAAGACCATCAATTTGCAAGAACATCTTAGGTCCATCGTTGATTTGTCGTGTAGTTCCTACTTATCCGTAGAACGTGAGCATTTGTTGGACACAACTTTGGTTGAGATGCCTAGACTTATTCCGGGCACCCCACAGGATATGTTGGCCTAGAGATTAGCTAGCTCACAGTGCCACCATAAGCCCCCCTAACTGTACCAAGGAGTGAATAGTTTCTGGCAACCGCTGAACATGAGAACCTTGTTCCTTCAGGGCTCATGGAAACAGAGCCTAACCTTTTGCTCAGTCCTTCTGCGTACGTTTGCTCAGAGAAATATACCGAATACACAGTGGGACATTTTCAATATATTTATTGATCCAACGTTTTTCTTGTAAAGAATACATTAGCTGCGATAATCAGTAGACAGAAAGCAGATGAAAGTGACTACGAGCACCAAAAGAGTAAATAGTAGGGACAGCTTTGCCATGGTGCTAAAGCAGTCTATATATGCAGGCATATAAAAAAAAGCAGTAATCAGGCGTACTCCTACTATGTAAAACCTACTAGTGTACCTAGAATGTGCATAGGTGTGAAGACGAGAATCTACTCAAAGGACGATCCAACCCCATTACCTAGCAGGAAAGAATGAAGGACCCCATCTTCATCACTAACTGGACACCCCTCATGAGATGTCAGAATACTGCCTGGTGAAGTCTCAGCATGCAGGGACCGAGTTACTAGGTCCTATAGTATTGCATGAAAAAAATTGTCGACATGTTTCAGCTCCTTAGGCCAAGGGGTCTGTGGAGCTTTCGTCAGGACTTACAAACACATAGGTGGAACCGGGGGCAGAGTCAGCACAAGGCCAATGTGTAGCCACCACGCGGCTCTGCGCATAAAATAAGCGGACCCCGTTAAAATACCAAGCTCTTATACAGAAGATTGTGGAGAGTGAATTTTCCATTAAGTATGTGAAAAGGAATACCGCACAAGTTGTGTGAGTAAACTATGTGTTTGTAAGTCCTGACGAAAGCTCCACAGACCCCTTGGCCTGAGGAGCTGAAACATGTCGACAATTTTTTTCATGCAATACTATAGGACCTTGTAACTTGGTCCATCTATGAGTATAAGATCCATTTTATATTAAGTGGGAACTTGCCCCATAATAAAAGCATTTGGGTATTTTTTCCATTTTTTAAACAACATTCCTTATGTGTATCACCTGCTTGTTAATTTCTATTTGTGGGGAATCCTATTTGTCTCTGGACACTGCACTCGAGACTAGAGGTGCCTCTGGATGAGGCTGGCAGTCAACACAACCAGGAACACCCTATGATAACTGCCATAATTTCAATGTGGGGCGGATGAAACACATATACCGCACACCAACTAACATTGATTTTTTTGAGGGTTTCCTAATCTCCCTGAACCAAAGGTCGAGTAGTGTTACAAGTGTCCATTTTTTCTTGATTAACTAAGTCTATTTACATTCACAGGTTTCCTACTAACTGAACATGTTCGACCCATTATTCCACAGATACTCCAATCCATCCGGTAGTAGATTGTTCATTTAAAGTATTTTTGTACAGCCAGAATTTCTTCTGATTGTTACAGGTTAATAGTGAATGTACGTGGAGCCATTCTGATTCTGCTTATTTGGCTTTTGTCTTCCACAGAAGAGCACAGTAAGCTTTTCTTGTTTTTTTGAACTGCTACTGTGCAGTCTGATTTGTTTTATCTGTACTATCTCTTCTGGATGCTGCAATTAAGGCTGATTTACTTTTCTTTAGCTCAAAGATATACCATTGGTGGATTGTTGGATCCGGATTTCGTATTTGCTAGTGGGCTAGAATTCCTTTTCCTCCTGAATTACTGTAGAGTGAGTCTGTTGAGATAACTTGGGGGCATATTATCAAGACAGGCGATGAAATTATCGCCTTTTTATCGGCAGAAAACTGACACTAGAACTGCGATAATGGACTTAATAAAATGTCCTATGGAATTCCAATTGAATCCAATGCTAGATGTGAAGGACATCTAACATGGGCTTCAACTGGAATTCCATAGAACATATTATCAAGCCCATTATCGCCGTTTTAGCGGCAGTTTTCTGCCGCTAAAACAGCAATAATTTTATCGCCTGTCTTGTTAATATGCCCCTTGGTCTTGTTGCAGCTGTGCAGTCCAGGTATTTAGTTGATTCAGTGTTTGTTTCCATCTGATTAATTGATCCATGCAGACCTTGATCCACTTTAATCTCCTTAATAGTGTATTTTTTTCTCACCTGCGGCGGTGCCAAGAATGTTTCATTGACCAGTAATTGGATGCTCCAGTTGAAATTGTATTACAGCTGGAAAGTGATCACATTCAGAAGTGTTCCAACACTGCAAAGGTTTTACCTAACTCCAACAAAAAAGCGCTCATAAAAGAGTAATCCAAGGTGGTAATGACCCTGCATGTAAACAGGAATTTACATGTGGTGCCACTAAATATTTCAAGAGTTTTTAAAGAGGAGAGTTTATATGTTTGTAGCCAGTTGGTTATTTCATCTGCTAAGTAGCCACTGCTACTTGATGAGATATCTGCCAGGTTGTCCAAGTTGTGTGTATTAATGTCCCCTGTTTTCATTATTCCTTGTGACCGAAACCTGCAAGTTAAACATAAGAGCACCTCAGAAAAGGCAGGTACAGTGGCTTTTCTGCCACAATTGTGTGTGTTTAGCTGTACGTTAAGTAGCAGGATCGATTTTACCCATTTGTGGAAGTGACCCACCTTAAGTATAACTGCTTAATGCAATGGGCACCTTGTCAACTAAAGTAATACAGCCCCATCCCAGTTCTGAATTGTGGTTGATTGAGTTTGTACGGTATAATTTGCTTAATTGCTTATTTGAACTTATGGGAATCTGAAGATTATTGCTTAGGTTTGGGTCTGATGCCCCGTTTGCTCCCTATCAGATGCTTGTGGTTGCTTTGTATGTTCTACTGCTATTTAAAATGTGAGGGTACTTTTCTGGCTCGATAGTTCTTATTTCAATACCCCACTTTGCAAAGACAGCTTTTAAGGTCTCGCCTTCACAGCACACATGTGCTGCATAGGAAAGAGACCTGTAGCCATTGATTGCCTTTTTCAGGCTAAAACGTGCACGCGTTCCATTGCCTTTAATGGCAACGCGTGCACGTGTGGCGATTTCCTTGTGGGAGCGAGCGCCGCTATATGGTCGCCATTATCCCTCTCGCAAGGGAATCGCGCAGCCCTCCTCCTCCCCTTGCTGCTGCGCGAGTCACATGCGCTCCTCCGCCTGCTGCCTGCAGCGCTTGTGCTTGCTGTCCAGAAGGTCGCTGCAGTGTCCTGGGCAGAAGCTGAGCGGAGTCAGCATGAGGGAGCTCTACAAGGTTTGAAAGAGTTTGGTGCTGTGAACTCAGAACCCTGCGTCCTGCGGGGAGCTATCCTCCGGCTCGGAATACGTTCAGGTTAGGAGAAAATTGTTTCAGGTCCTGCAGGGAGCTATCCAAGTGCTGACAGACCTCGGCAGTGCGGGCTCTGAATGGTGTGGCCTGCAGTAAGCTGTCCGCAGGTGCGGAACAAATTACTGTCCAGAGAAAGTGTTTTTGTGCCAGCTAGGAAGTTGTCCAGACGCTGCCATAATCCCCAGTCCTGTGGAAATCGCTCTTTGCCCTGTGGGGTGCTGTCTGCTGTCCGATACTGACACAATTGCTGTATCCTAAGTTTACAGTCATAGCTTTGTGCTCCGTAGGAATCTGGCTGAGCTTTCTTCGGATAATTTGATAGTGTTGGATTGCACAGAGAGGTGTTCAATGGTTGAAGCTGTTTGTGCAAGAAGACTCTGGTGTAGTTTCTACCCAAGTTTTTGTTTGTGTGTCTAACCGGTTCAGTCGGTGAAAAAAAGGCCATATTGTAGAATGTCCAAGGGGCTAAGCTGGCATGATCGCCAGTTAATTGCACCCTATTTGTATCTTTATTATCCCAGAGGGGCTTCAGATGTTTGTTCTGCCCTTTCTGTAATACAGATTGGAACAGCGCAAACTATGCTCCAGCATGATTATCATCAGGCATTCCCACATTGGCTTGGGGGCATGTCCCCGTGCAAATTAGAGAACCCTTTGCCCTTGCACCAATGCCATTTTACAAACTAGGGTACAGAGAAAAGAAGCTTTCAGGAAGCGCCCTGATTATGCACCACCTAGGTGGTGCAGAATCAGTCACTCACTGCACCCACCTGCTTAGGAATGAGGCTACAGATGAAGATGTAATATGGCTCTGATATGGCTCTAACAGACGGCTCTTCAGGGTACAGCATGGATGTTGTCCTTGGGCTGACACAGCTTTTCCAATAGGCTCCGCCGGTCGCTGGCGTGATGTCTCCTGAAGGGTTTGGCAGGTGCTGAAGCTGCTCTCCCAGCAGTCATTGCTGGGTGTTGCACTGGTGCTCTTTGTAATCTGCTATGGTTCTCATAGACGGCTGGGCAGGGAACTGCTTGGTTGTTGTCTGGCTGCTAACATGGCTCTTGCTGTGCCAGAAGCTGTTTTGTTATTGCTGACTTGGCACCTTCAGCATGAGTCCCTGTATTTTTTACACAGACATGACTGCGTTCCCAATGTGTTGATTACGACCACTTACTGTCACAGGGAGCACTCCATAGGATGGCGCAACTGATTTATCAAGATGGAGGATGGGTTCAGTTAGCATGAATCCCAATTCCTTTATGAAGTTGAGCTCTGTGAGCATCATGTATACCTCTTGTGTATGCACTCTCCACGATCAGTCTACATTCTTGTTGCAACAGAGCCTCCTAAGCCTTCTTTGGGTGTATGAAACCACTAAGACTGGATCAGTGTCCCCACACTGCTTAGGACAAAGTTCTTCCATCACACAGCATTTCCCAGGCTTCTCAATCAAACCTTCTCGTTGCTAGTGTCCCAGACTTTCTTAACCAGTTAGTTAATCTAAACTGAAATATTTTAATTGTGTAGTTAAATATGGGTTATGAGTTTGTGTTACCCTATCCTCTTCACTACTGCATGAACAATAAACTGTAATCGACCTACATCAGTGCTCTTCTTATAACTAGTGACTATTTGTACCTGACCTTCATTACAAAACATCAGCCTGTCTCAGCTAAGAAACCGTGTGTCCTTTTCATCCTTTATAATACTTTACTGCATGAGACCCAGGAGAGTGTGTCAGCTGATCTGTTGTATCTGCACTGAAGGAGGGAGGATGTAGGTTACAGAAAAAGCAGTGAGTGAATGAGTATTTACTCGCTGATTCTAGTGCCTCCATCAGAGCTCATTAGTACAGTTCCAAGAGGGAGGTTTTATGCTTGAGGCGCCGTCAGAAAAGCTCACATTATCAGGTGTGCTCAGCTCTGGTCCCACGTTTCCATTGTGACGCCATTTCCCATTTCCCATGGCCCTGCCTGACAACCTGCCTGCGTCTTAGTAGGTCTGGTGAGTACCTGAGAGTGCCCCTTTGTTAGGTCATCTGGTGGCCACATTGAAGACCAATACTGACTTAGAACGGTCCCAAGGCAGGAAACGTCACATTGTCTGTGGATTCTGAGGCACTGACTTTAAGGTCTGGCTCATGCGCAGACCCTGCTTCAGTCAGACATGGCTGTCTACTCCCTTTTCAGTTGTGGAGAGAGTAGGATGTCATAATATGAGGACCACAAGCAGCATACGCGTCTTAATGAGAGCCAGGTGCTTCGCCATACCAATAAGATGGAGCAATGTAACACTTGTTATTTAAATCACACAGATACAGCAGAAATGTGGTTGGAAATGCTCTAAAAATATATTACTGCATAGTCTAATTTTTAGGTCGAGTCTAGTGCAGTGCGCATGCGCTACTCTAGGAAAGGGCCTCTTAGAATCACTCCAGACTTCCAAGAGACTTCTCCATGTTGGTCGGACTCTTCCTACACATTTCATTGGCCTTTGCATGTGGCCTTAAAAAATGAAAGCACGCAACAGGCCAAAGGCGGGTGTATGTCCCTCTTGTTCTGTAAACGTTCACTCCCATGGCCTGTGGGTCTTGTGAGCAAACCGAGCGAGCAGCAGCTCGCAGTGTGCCAGCTGCATTATTGGATCATGTTACTAATTAACCCAGCCTTCACTATTGTGTCCGTGCTTGATTTCAGTTCCTTTCAGTTGCTCATGTGTGTCTTTGGGAAGGAAAATAATTAATGCTCTTGTAAGACCTGTGTAGCATGTTGAAACTCAATGTTAACTAACATTTATTAAACAGCTAAATACCCGTCCGCCAATCAGAAAAGGGAGTGCAGATTAACTAACAAAAAGAAGGGAGGCTTTGATGCAGGTAGAGGTTTTCCCAGCTCTTGAGAGATTAGCAATTGAATTGGAACATTACCATTACAAAAACACATGTTAAAACGTATACAGGCGCTCTAAGATTCGTCTTCGAGGACAATTTTGCATCGTGACCCAAGCCAGCACCTCACAGTTGTGTGTGTCCACGGCCACGACTTACGATTCCTCTTCTCAGGTTAAGAAATGTTCATGGCACGGTGAGGTCCTGGCAGGCACACACACACACATGTGTGTGCGTGTGCAGATTTAACCACCCCATCCCTACCACCCACAAGTGCGCCTAGCAGCTGAACGCCGGGCTTCTGTTTGAGCCGAAAATGACCAAAGAAAAAGGGCTGGCATGCCCTGCTAAATAAAAGGAAAGATGTCTTGCTCCATGCCCTCACCCCTCTTGCCTCCCGCCCTCCACAAACACAGGCAGACTGAAGCACATGTGCATCCTTCTTCCTGGACTCCAAAACCACATTCATTGGCTGGGATCTGGAAGCAGTGTTTACAAACAGGAATTCCATGTATTGTAAATCAATCGTCACCAGGGGGCGGCACTTTCATGCCCCCCACCGTGGCCAATTGACATTCAGCACGTTCGCGACACCTCACCCCCGAAAATCAACAGCAGCAATTGGCCATTTCCCAACAGCCATAGGCCATTCCGTAAAGGGATTAGTCTGTTGTTTGCAGCCTAAAGACCTCCGGCAGTTTGTTAACCATGTTCTGCAAGGGATGACCCCTCTACTGTGGGGCACACCAATGAATACTATATGTGAACAAAGGACTGACCAGCTGAGATGCCTTTGAGTAACCACCAGAGAGTCAAGCATTGCCATAGCCAATAGGTCTCACCTTTGGGACCTTATAAGGGTTTAGCCATGCAACAGTTGATGTTATTGCACCAAGGATATTGTGCTGCATAACTAAATACTTATAAGGTCCCAAAGGCGAGAGCTATTGGTTATGCCAATGCTTGTTTGCTGAGTACTCGGGCTGTATTTATCGGGGATTTTCCACGTAATAATCGTAAATTCTGTATCTGAAAAAAGGGAAGTCCTGTTAATTGAATTCTTATAATGTCTTCAATCTGATAGTGGCTTAAGGTGGGGAAATGCCGCAGGAGGCGTGAGATGTTCGCCCTGCTCAGTATATCACTGCGGCCTCCATGTATGTATGTCACAGGCACTCTTTACCTCATTTCTGGGGTAAACCCATCCCTGCAATCTCATTCTTTTGTCGCACAATAGCAGGGTCTACTCAGTGATCTCAAAGCCCAACCTAGTAGAAATATTAAGGGACTGTGACTGTGCCACATGACTTTATTATGGCACAGTGAGGCACAGTCATCTGGAAAACATTCTGTTAAATATCTTATATATGACACACAACTGCATGAACCACTAAACGAGCTCATCATGTATAATCCCAGTTTGCAAGGGCATTTAGTGCTATTTTGGAGAGAAAAGGCTTGAGTTATTCTGTGCTGGGGTGCTCATGAGCATTATGATTTGGGGATAGGGGATGGGTACTCTGCATGCTCAGCGGTTGGAGTCCAGAGATTCTAGATGTTTCGTTCTCTCAGTGCTTACACACCTGCCTTCGTAGGGTAGTAGGTGAAGGTTCAGATTGTTTGACCCACAAAACTCTGTGTTTCCTCCCAGAAGCCGTGGCCTCAAGATGTCACTTCTTCAAAGGAGCATCCCCCTTGTAATGTGGTGAGGAAAGACATTACTGATCCAAAATTTTAGCCTCTTGAGTAGCTGGTTGTCTATGACCAAGCTCATAAATTACCTCAGCTGAGGTCGCCAGTAGGCATTTGAGAGGGACATCAGCTCTTCTCTGGCATATCGTACCTTTAGGGAGGATGGCTCTGAGACTGCCGAGGCCACTGGGGGCCTAAGGGCTACTGCAGTGCCAGTGGAGCTCCATACTAATCCAAATGCTGAGTTCAGGAGCTGGATCTTCCATAGTGACTTTCAAGTCATTTGATGTAAAAGTCAATGATGCCAAGCCACAGCCAGGAGCAATAGGTGGAAGGGAGTTTGCACCAAGAGAGGGGATTAAGACATTTGTGACAGGTGATTGAAAAAAAATAATTCATCCTTTTATTTTTCCTCATATGACCACTTACTCCCCTTCATTTTATTATACCCATACTTTCTAAGGAGTCTGTTTTCAAAAATGTAATATTTCTGTCAAAGTCCTTATGCACTCTATGTACAGCTAATGTCTTTTCGACCTTTAAACTATTTTAAATGGATAAATGGGGAGTATATGGATTCTATAATTATATAAAATGTAAGTATTGGGCTCCACACTTTAGAGTAGCAGGTTATAATTATTACATAAATAAATTGCTAGTAGTACTGATTAAAAAAGGCAAGAATTTCTTAGATGAGAAAGAGCTCTTATTATTGTGGCATGTGAGCAATAAGGCCAGACTATCTCCAGTAATGTTTTTTTCAACAACAGAGGCCAGTGTGCCAGGGCCACACATATGAATGGATTCTCTGGAACTACCAAGTGACAACAAGCATTGGCAGAGCCAGGAAACCTGGGTTTAATGGGCTTATGTATAAAGCGTTAGTACATAGATAGGAGGAAGCCAGTAGCAGTGGACAGTGTGGGCTGTAGTTCTAAAGTAGGCCCTCATGCAGAACATTTCAAGCGATACATCCAAACAGTCAATAGCATTGTGTGAGAGATTTATATTCCAATGTGCTGAGCCAAGATGTGATAAAGAAATTTTCAAGCCAATAGCTAAAAGACGCTGGTCAAAGAATTTCTATGGTCGAAAGTAGCCAACTAAAACCCCACCCTCCCCATATTGTTAACAATAGGTCTGTTTGACACCTGCATTATCACAATCCAGACTTGAAAAGTATAATGTCCAAAAACACTACAAACATGTGTACAACAGATGTTTATAAGTAAAAAGGTTGTAGTAGACAGGCAGAAGATTACTGTAGTCCTCAGTGTAAGAAATTATAGTCTTATTTTGACGCGTAAAGGAATTAAAATGTAGACAACAAAATGTAATCTCACCATGGTGCGAACATCATTTTGGAGGCTTTCTACGCGCTCATTGTCCTCATAGCTGAAAGAAGAAGAGTGAGAAAATATTTAGAAAAAAAAGCTGTAAGTATTTTCACAGCTAAATAGGGCAAAGGGGACAGATCACAGTAAACCCTAAGGACAGAAGATAGAAAGACTAAGAACTATGTGAGCAGGAGCTTAGCGAAGGAGACAATAGAAGAGTGAGAAAGCAGAGTGTTCATTTACAGCAGAGTGTATAAAATAAATATGGTATAATTAACACACTTTCAGAAGCATGCAGTAATACTGTATCCGGTCAAGAATTATAGGGAATATTTTCCGCCTTCAAAAGTCTTTTGAGATTCAAAGCAAAATAAATGTGGAAAACGAGGTATCTGTTGAGAATTTAGCAGCAAAAAAAATGAAAATGCTAAATCCATGGGTAATTTTATGCAGCAAATTGAAAGTCTTAATGGTAGAGGGAGGCGAGTCTGTCAGCTTAACCAATGAGAGCTGCCACCGTGCAGGTAAGAGCGGTGGGCCAGGTTGGGGGGGATTCGACGGACGGCCACAAGGGAAATTAAATAAATAATTAATTTCCCTACATCGTGGTCTGTCGAACCCCCCCTCCCACTCTCCCGCCCCTGCCCCACAGCTCTTAGCTGCATGGGCCACGGCTGCAATAGAGGCAGATGGATCTGAGTCCAAGGGGCATATTTATCAATGAGTTGTGTCACTCTTCCGCCAAGCAAGAGGTTGCAACGGCAACACAACAACAAGTAAGTCAGATTCATCAAGCCTCGCAAGGCCACCTTGCATGGCCCTGCATGGCTTGATATATCTAGAGTACCGCAACGCAGCGCAAATCACTGTGTTGTGTTACTCTGCCCCAGGGAGGTGTTCTAAGGGTAGAGTGTGGGTTTTCCCATGCATCTACCCATGGATTTTGATGCAATTCCAGATTTTCCATTACTGGTAGACCTGTGAATGTGTAAAAATTCTACGCCTCTCCAGGTGAGGAGAAAGATCTTTATTTCTCCTTGTTTTTTCCTCTTTCTATGGGCGCTGCATTTTGCAGCACCCATAGAAAGAGGAAAATGTCTCAGAGGATTGTTTTCGTAGATTAAGGTGTCCCTTCCTGCACAATAACACTCCTGTCTGCAGCACAGCACCCATGCACCATTGTGCACCTGAAAGGTATGCCCCTTATAACGTTAAATATGGTGCATTCCTGACCTTATACCCTTTCCCTTTCATGCAGCACAGCAAGGTGGCTTACTCCATTATACTGCGTGAACGCTTGATAAACGTGACTAAGTGTTTAGCAAAGGAGACATTGACAATAGAGGAAGACCTTTGAGGGTAAAGACAGTTGAGTGTGGAGCTCAGCAAAGGATATTGCCACATGCAGAGGAAAGAGGGTGCGAAGAGAGCTACAAGGAGACATTACAGGAAACATGAACTAAAAACTAGGGTTTGGCATTGGAGAGCACTGTGTAGAGAGGGTAGATATGGCTGTATATATCTATGTTGGAGCAGGATCATTAGTACCTTGGCCCAGGTGTTTGGAGGGACTTAAGGCACGCTGATAATCCAACACGGAGCCTTGATGCTTTTGCCTCAGTAGCATTAGGACCTATAGCCCCCTAGCTGACAGTAGGTAGCATATTTAATAAACGTTCCTGCATTATAGGGCAGCAAGCAACGTTGCTGTGCTGCATTGCATGAAAGGGAGTGAGCAGAAATGCTCCACATTTGCTGAGATATGGGGCATTTCTGTTCTCTACTTGTGCTGCACATTGGTAGCAGCCTAGCGTCATTGTAGGCACCTTTGCACCACAGGCTGCCTGTGTTACAGGTAGGATTGTTTTTTTGCAGTAAGGAACACCTTCCTGCCCCTATATATTCTGTAGAGGCATTTTCCTCTTTCTACATGCACTGCAGAATGAAGAACACAGAACATGTGGAAATAGGAAATAACGAAGGAACAATAAAGATATTTCTCCTTGCTATGCCTAACTTGGGAAGGCATGGCATTTTTGCAAATCTGGGAATACCCCAAAATACATGGGTGGCTACATGGGAACGCTATTGCTCCACCCTTGGAAGGCCTGCCACAGTGAAATGTAATGTAACTCAGCACAAGCAGCTGCCTTGTGTGACCTTTCTTTGCAAAGGCCACGCATATCAGGGCTTGTGTAACATTGTAAGTATTAATGAAGCCTTTGCGTTGTCCTTGTGTCACCATGCGCGACTCAAGAAAAACACAATATGTGCTTAGGAGTTTAGCTGAGTGTATTCTTGAGGAGAGCTGGCGGAGAGAGTTAGATGTGAGGGCCTAATGGCATACGTAAGAAGAGAAGGAGGGGAGATGTGGGCTCAGGCAGAGGAGAGTGAGGGAAGAAGGACACAGAATGAAGCTTGTATTCAGCACTTGAGAACTCAGCGTTGTAGAATTTTAATTATATATGGATATTATTTGTCTTGGTCCACTGGACTAAAAAAATCATAAACATATTTCGAAGAAGAACATTTTTTTCTTTTTAGCTGAGGGATTGTAACATTGTCCTGCTGTGAGGTCACAAAATCTACCCCTAAAAAGTAGCCTTGTAAGAGTATTATCGACCCTAATGCAAGCCAGATTAGGCCCGATTCACTTCTGGTACACTCCTGCAACACTGTCATTACCTTATTGGCCACTGGCTAAGTCCTAAAAAGAAAGACAAAATAGATGAGTACCTTCAAGAGCATTTCTTCAAGGCAGAACATTTCCAAGAAATTACTTTAATATGGGTCACGTTGGTGCCAATGCATATTTATATCTATGATTCCCTTGCTGGTCTGGTAAGACTGTGTAATTTCGAATTCTCCAAGAAACTCTGGCAAAAAGATCTCTGCTAGTGCAAAGTAATGAATCCCAATCTTTGTGTCGATTATTTGTGGTTGGTAACATTTTAAAGTTCTATTATGAATGGTGATTTGCAAAGTTGTCTTAATTATGTTATTATTTCTCTTTCTCTTAAACATGTGCTAGTCTTTCTATAGTCAATGACAACATAATAAAATACAACTGCTGAATGGAAGCCCAGCTTCATGAATTTGAATAATTATATTGTAAACACTAATGTTTCATTGAGTAAAGTATCAAATAGGTTGCAAACAGCATTTATATTATTTTGGAAATGAACAAATGCAAAGCAGAAGCAAAAAAGGACTAGATGACAAAAGTATTGCTGTAATAAAGGTTGCATAATCAATCCAATAGAATTACATATCATATTGCACACACATTATATAAAATGTGCTCTGGGTATAGGGTTGTTCATACTTCTTGTTTTACCAACTAGAATGCTAAAATAAATTCCTTGTCCGGCTGGACAAAAGACATAACACTTATCAGGTGTATGATTATTGGTTCTGCATACTATTTTGTCCACAAGTAGGGACCACTGTCTTGTATAATAGCATATTTACAAAGGCAAAGCATATATGTACAAAAGACTGATCAGTTTATGGAAGTCATCAAAACTGTAGAGGGAACCTTCTCTACCTGGTGTATTGAGGCAGTGAAATAATTAACATGATAACCAGGGGCAGACTTGTACTGTTTATGCTACTTTTGATTTTAGTTGCCAGTTTTAGGAGGAGCACCCAGACTTTGCCTTGCCTCCCACAATGTATCATCAACCCACATTTGAGCAATCCTCTACTTATTTACTGAATTGCAGCCTATTCATAAATTGTGTGTGCCACACCAATCACGCCCCCAACAGTACAGTTTAGGGATCATGAGAGACCATATCAGAGTAATACTAGTTGTGTTCCCTCAGGCATGATGTAAGATGCATAAACCAGCCTTTTTGTTTACACAAGGCTTTCCTTATCCAACCTGTGTGTGTACAATGTAAAACTCATCAGTCACTCTATCTCTATCTAGCAGTCACATGATAGACTTTAAGAGACAGGGACATTAGGCTTAATACCTGTGTCACACTGGTAGAGTCCCTTCAGGAACAACGTAAAAAGCATAAGAGTTCCACTAATCATCTAGTTCCCATGAAGTATACTTACTTGCAATTTCTTGAACAGATAAGCCGCTCTCCAACTAGAAATGGAAAGTGAAAATTATTTTAATGATTATTCTTTATGCGCAATAGAAGCTGTATTGAAATTCCCACAAATTACTTCCCTGATCCTTGTCATCTATCCGTGCCCTCAGGAAAACGTTTTCCATCCCTCAAGACACAGCTGTCAGCCTCTCTCATCATCTTTATCAGTGTTTTTCAATATATTTGGGAGAGTTTGGGTGAGCCCCTAACACAGTTAGACCCAGGTGTCACTGCCCTGCTGAAATGTAATAGCTCTGCCCTTGCACGGATGGGTGACATGCCATCTTACACATACAGTTGCAGCGGAGAGGCACGGTGACTAATTCCATGCAACTAAGGGGACTTTGGTGCCTCTGTGAAAGTGGACATTGAGCTTAAATGGCACGTACCAAAAAATCCATGTACTTCTTCTTCAATGGCCTGCAAAAAAAGAGAGAAAGACTTGACTAGTGTAATATAATGAATACACCAAATAAAGGTTCAAGTAGGTTCTTTAACCCTTTCGCTGCTGATGACGAGCTCAGCTCGTCATCACCCACGGGTGTCGTGTGCTGATGACGAGCTGAGCTCGTCATAAGTGAAGCAAAAGAGCAATTTCCAGCATACGGGAAAAATCATGGCAGCAGCCATGTGGTTAATTAAGAGCATCTCAACCAAAACCTCGTGCAATCCAAGACCAGCTGCAACTGATTCTAAAACTACAGCATCACACACCACAAGTTTAAAATCCCACTACATTCTACATTCTTTTCCTTGTATCTAGCATCTTGACAAGGACACAAATTAATGCTACATACCACAACTAGTACCAGCATCTTCATGAGATATTTAATGCATGAGCTGTTTAATGGGTTGTATGAGGTTACAACGCATTCCCTTGCAACGCATGCGTTTTCCACACTAGCGTTACAATGGGAATGCCGTTGCCACGCATATGGTTTACCACGAAAATTCCTTTACCGCGCATACCTTTAAAACGATTTTCGTTGTATAACTACGCATGATAATGGCATTTTCATGGTAAACCAACTGCAGGGCTGATTATTTCTTTAAAATCTATAAATATGTTTTAATAAATCATAACCTAATAAATTAGTATAATAAAAAAATATACTCACAGTGTATTTTGACAGAATTCTCCTTCTTCTAACACTGTTTTAATTGGTCCTTTTTCTATTTTTTTGACAATGCAGTACGTAGATGCACGTACATAATTAAGTCGTTAGGGAGGCTCTCATTAAGGACAAGAGGCACAGAAGAGCGTTTTTTAGGTAAGAGTTTTTTTTAAACCCACTCATTTTTTGGGGGGGAGACCTCCACAACCCCCCACAGACTCCCAAACCCCCTTTTTTATTTCGATATTTAACTCACATTCCTTTGCTACGTATCTAGTAGTAAAGGAATGCGTGGTAAAGGTTATCCGTGGTAACCACGCATGCGTTGTAAAGTATGCGTGGTTAGTGTATTCGTGGAAACGATCGCGTTGTAGTGGCTGTTTCCCGTTTAATGCATTCGCTGTATACAGTTTGTGTGCTTTTTCAATGTTTGCATGGAAGAATAGTTTTGCTTTTCTGAAACTCTTTGCAAGAATATATTACTAAAATGATAGCAAATCTCAAATTTTAAGTCATTGAAGACTAGCCAATTTTAAAAATTGTTAATTGGCCAAGAGGTAACTAGTGTCTTAGGGGCCCATTAGGATGACGGGCGGACTTTGTCCCCCCGCCATGCCATCTTAGATAGTGACCGCCCGCCATAAGGGCGGGGGTCCCGTGGGGGAAATTAGGATGCACCCGCCACAGTGGTGGGCGCATCCAGCATTCCTGACATTGTGGCGGGCGGTGCACTCATAATGCCAGGAAGGCATGCTGTGCACTTCCATGCACAACATGGCAGGCACCGCAGGGATCCTGCCATATTGCGCATGGAACTGCAGGGGGGTACCAAAGGTACCCCCATGTGCACCCCCCGGAGTCCCTGGGGGCCCACAACGGGCCCCCAAAGCAGACTTCGCATGCCTTTCCGTCGTGGCAATGCGCCACGGAAAGGCATTGGAAAATGCCCATTGTAAAATGACTGGTGGTGTCTGATAGACACCGCCACCATATAGAACGTTTGCACACTGCCTTCCTTAATGCAAATCACATGCACAGGTGCGATGCACTGGCGCAATCCTAAAAGGTGTTCCTTCATTCGCATGAGGCACATTGTCTATGAGTCACAAAAGGGTGGCACACAGTCAGTGCAACTCCGAGAGTGCCTGGGTGGGGGGGGATTGGAAGGGTGGAATGGAAGTTTCATGGATCCTCCACAGATATCACCCGGAGGCACCCACATGCAGGGGAATCTCTCTGCCACTTGAAAGTGCAGGTCTGGTGTCATCAGCACTGTGAAAGGCTGACCAGCTGCTTCAATCACCGGGCCCATCTTTTAATAAAACTAGATTGCGGCTGCCTTGGGGGCAGCGCATTATCAGTAATCGGGCACACTCTCCATGTTTGTACTTGGTGCCCCTTGTTAAAGATACACTGCTGTGCGAACAGAGACAGTGTGAGCTCACTGTAATATGGTCCCAGCTGAATACGAACAGAATACAATGAATTCTAGCTGGTACTGGAAACCCTGGGTGCCAAGTAAGGGTGGGCGTAAAATCCGTTTCGCGGGCGAATTTGTGGATTTTCCGCAATTTCGCGATCCGCGAATCTCGCGAAATCGCGGTAAAATCCGCGAATCCGCTGGGACGAATTTTCAGCCAAGCAAGGGTTACAGCAGCAGGTGCAAAAGTTGAACCTAATTTCTTTGTAACCTTTTACAAAAGGGTTACAAACAAATTAACTTCAACTTGGACACCTGCTGCTAATTGCTTCCTGGCGCCTCGTTGCCTACTTGCAACTATTCTCTGACCCTGCTCTGACCCTTGAAGTAGGGTCAGAGAATAGTTACAAGTAGGCAACGAGGCACCTGTCCAAGGAATTAAACCTCATCAGGAAGCACTTACAGATTTAAAAAACAGGAAGAAGGGAGAGGATGGCAAATACACCCATTTTGAGTTGTCAGGAGGGGTTAAACTAAAAGAGACCTTTACAGCACAATTTTCATATGCATTTTGCTAAAAATAAAAAGCTGTATGTTCTGTAGGGGCAACTCAGGAATCTGGCCCTTCAGAGATCCGGCCTCTCTTTCTTTCTCTTGTTCTCTCTCTCCCTCTCTCTTTCCCTCTCTTTCTCTCTCTTTCTATCTATCTATCTCTCTCTCCCTCTCCCATAAGCGACTGCATGGGTAACTTCGCTATGCAAGCGGCTCGCGAAGACGCAAAAAGCCCCGCGAACACGCAAAAAACCCAGCGAACACGCAAAAAAACAAAAATCCGCAAATTCGCAGAAATTCGCGAATTTTGCAGATAGCGAATTCGCAAATTCCCGGATCGCGAATTCGCAAAATTCGCCCATGCTTAGTGCAAAGTCGTGTAACGATCAGAGGATCACAAAGATCCCAGCAAGGACTGTTTTGGTAAATTTTATTCAAATCATTCCAGTTTTATCCTTAATTCAGCCAGGATTACCTAGCAAGTGGTTTTGGGAAAAGACTACACACCCAAAAGATTGGGCAATTATGTTGCATGTTCACAATAGGATGACAACTGCGTGCGCGTGGGTTATGTATGGCACCTCATTAGTCCTCTACTCATGTGCCGCTTTTATGAGCAGAAAGTAGAGTTTGTGGGGGCACAACGAGCATACAATTGTAGATGGTATAACTGTAAAGAATATATTTTTACCTCTCAGTTCTGAGTGAGATGAAAGATAATTCAGGCTTCTCTCTAGATATCTATTTGATGTAAATGTAGAATTCTACATTTGTTTTCCATCACTTTGGAATGTGTGCAGGTAGCACACGACAACAGCACCAAATCATCCTTACAGATAGGGAGATGGTTTCTGGGCCTCTTACCAGACATTTTGCCAGACCATCAATGACGAGTCTAAATAGTAATATCAATTAAGCATCTATGGGACTCTGTACATCATGCTCAAAGCCCTTTTTAGGGCCAGCAGAGGGTGAAGCGATAGTCACTTCTTCTTTGGTCCATGCCCTGACAGAAGGCATATCTGTGAGCTGAGAGTGGGCCAAGGCCTATGCTGTATCTAGTCCATGATGTTAGAAGAGGCCTATCTTCAGCCTTCCAGCAGACCATGGCCTTTGCTATGATCGCTCCATGCAGTGACAGCAGACATATCCCTACCCTCTCAGCAGACCATGGCTTCTGCTATGTCCACTTCAGGCTCTGACAGGCTTCTGCTATGTCCACTTCAAGCTCTGACAGGATACATATCCCCAGCCTCTCAGCAGACCATGGCTTCTGCTATGTCCACTTCAGTCTCTGACAGGCTTCTGCTATGTCCACTTCAAGCTCTGACAGGAGACATATCCCCACTCTCTAAGCAGGCCATGGCTTCTGCTATCTTCACTTCATGCTCTGACAGGAGACATATCCCCAGTCTCTCAGCAGACCATGGCTTCTGCTATGTCCACTTCAATCTGTGACAGGAGGCATATCCCCACCGTCTCAGCAGGCCATGGCTTCTGCTATCTTCACTTCATGCTCTGAAAGGAGACATATCCCCAGCCTCTCAGCAGACCATGGCTTCTGGTATGTCCACTTCAAGCTGTGACAGGCGACATATCCCCACCCTCTCAGCAGGCCATGGCTTCAGCTATCTTCACTTCATGGTCTGACAGGAGACATATCCCCAGCCTCTCAGCAGACCATGGCTTCTGCTATGTCCACTTCATGCACAGACAGCAGACATATCCCCATCCTCTCAGCAGATCATGGCTTCTGCTATGTCCACTTCAAGCACGGACATCAGACACATGATTATTTTTCTCTCTTCCCCAACACACCCATCAACAAAATCACTAGCATCATTTGTAGGTCACTTGCTCTGCTCATTCGGGGTAACCTTGCCCCTCTCTCTCTATCTATCTACTTATATGTAGTGGGCACTTGTAAAGCACAAACATCTACTTTCAATGAAGGTTTCTTGGCGCTCTGAAGAATGAGTAGAAAACAGACACGTTTTCAAGCATCTGCGAAATGCCAACACATTGTTTCTTCTTCAGCAAGAGGCACTGGCCCTTCAATAATTTCAAATCACACAGTGATAGAGCTGCTCCTGCTCAAGTGGTCCAAAGGAGCGAGGTATCCTTCTGACACCAATAGGAAGGCTGGGTCCAGCAGTTGCCAGCCGCAACATATTTTGGTTTTAAAACAAGTTATTTTTTTCATTGTTGACTGAATAAAATTTAGTGACATTAAATAACAAACTCTTATCATTTCGCAAACATTACTCACCCTTGGTTTTCGCTGGCTTTTGGAACTGCAACAGAAACACAAATGAATTCATTTTTAAGAAAAAAAGTTAATTCAAATTCTCAGCATGCCCACACAGGAGATAGCCACTTAACATGCAGAATATGTCTGGACTCTGGAGGAAATAGACTAGATCATGGACAATGTTAAGTTCATTTGTGTGTTCCTTGTATAATGTGCATTAACTACATATTTAGTAGGGAACACATCACTATAGAATAGCCACATTAAATAATGGTACGTATGATTAAAAAGGGCGTATTAAAAGTAAAATAAAAACTTGGCCTAGAGTAGTCATAACGTTCATCCTACAGCTGCAACAAGTAATTTAGAACAACATGAAATGTACAATCTGGAAGAGCCCATATTGTTTAGGAACCCCTGTTGTCTGTTCATGATGCTTTTTGATAATTACACTTAAATAAAAATTACTTTTTTCCAATTTCAGACTAGTGGCATGAGGTACAATACCATTTTACCCTTACAAATCCTGTGAGTCGCAAAATCACAGGGCTTGAAACTGCAAAAAAAAAAAATAATATACAAACTCCCTTTTTTCGATCTGGAAAAACCTTTATTGATTGTGAAAGTGATTTTGTGACTCATTCTGAAATGCATTTAGGAAGGGGCATGACTGGGTTGCCCTCTGCTATTTGTGGTTTACAATGAAATTTATAAACTGCAGAGGCAAAGCACTGAACAGTTACTGACAACTTCAAAGGAGGTGAAATGGATATGAAAGAGGAGGCTGTGCCCATATGACAGACTCATCTTTGGGAATTGTCAAGGGCAGCTTTGGGGATGGGAGGCAGTGATAAAGGGGACCCTAATCTCTTCCCAAATGCAAAGCATTGTTTTTTATAGCAACACTGGTTTCCTTAAGGGACCCATTGTGCTTCATTTCATGTTTGGGACTGTCAAGGCATGAATGTGAGTCTTCTGTTCTTTACAAACCACCATACCTCGCCAATCACAGGCAAGCCGTCATAGTGGCCTACCTAATTAGTATTAACCAAACAGGTCATTTTGCAATCCCTTGTGACTGAATATTTTTCAACATGATTTGCTAGTACACACCTCACAAAATGTAGAGCAGGCCGGAAAACTTCATTGCACCAGTAGCACCTACAATTTGGGGTCTGCATTTTTGTACCTTAGGCCCTTAGTCCATACCATCAACATGCTTCATATAAATAATATTAATACGTTTAAAGAAAACTGTATGTGAATACAAACGCATTAAGCCCCATTCACAAACTGCATTTTGTAGTCTAGTCTATAGGTGGAATTGTTCTGGGGCGTGAATAGGCAATCATTTACTGCCATTATATGCGCTGCCTGTTATTAGGATTGAAAGTCTGGAAGTGTAAGATCTCCGTTGTATGGATTGCACTTAAGAGTGGTGAGGACAATTCTCCTTTGTTTGCCGCACCACAGCAGGGAGAAGATGACACTCTCCAACTCAGTGAATACCGACTCACGGAGTGGGAGTTGTAGGTGTTCTGCAAAGTGTACAGGAGCTTTGGCAGTGTGATCATTTTAAAACTGGCTGTTCTAACCATCAATGTGAGAGGGAGCGCATACCACCCCTCCACCTCATCTTTGAAGGTGTTAATCACTCTTTCAAAATTCCTAACAACAAAGTCTCACGGTGTGGTGTCACGTAGCTGTCCAGGTACTGAAATCTATCAGTCACTACCTGCAGCTCCTGAGGGAGATCAGTGTGACCCAGAGGGGTATAAGGATGGCAGAGTATAGTTGTATTCCAATGTATACAGTAGCCTGAATGGTCCTCACAGGATTCAAAGGCAGAGAGGTCAGTGGTATGGTCACCAGAGTACCAGTGAGATTTTTTGCCCTGTACTGTCCATCCCTGAGGTTTTAAACCCTCGGATTCCATGCTGGGAGTGAACCATGGCCGTCAACAGTTCGATTGTAAGGGCGAACAACATGGATGACAGAAAACATCCCTGTTGAGTGCCACGCTGTATAGGGAAGACCGAGGAGAGAACCCCATTCACTTGGACTACTGCTGTGAGGGTTTGCTACAGCAAAGGAAATCCACTGGTGAAAATGGGAGCCTAAGCTAAAGATACCAAGTGTCTGAGGAAGAAAGGGCCAATGCATGGCATCAAATGCTTTTTCTGCGTCAAGTGCGAGAAAAACATGTGTATGTGTCCTTTCGGTCACTGCCAACTTCTTTTTATGCAGGCGCTGAAAATTGAGGAGCATGGACTGAGCAGTCATGAATCCGGTTTGCCCTGATGTATAAGCGGGACAAAGATCATCAGAAGCTGTGCAGCATGGACTGTGATCAACATTGTTCCCTCAATGTTCAGCAAAGATATAGGGCAGTATGAATTACAGTCAGTTTCAGGCTTAACCGGTTTGTGAATCACAATGATTGTTGCTCATTGGAGGTCCAGAGGCAGCACACCCCAATCTCGCAACTCCCTTAGGAGATTGAGCATATGGAGGGACAAGAGGCCTGAATATTGTTTAAAGTACTCCACCTGTAATCCGTTAGGTCACGGCATTTGACTTGACCTCATTTTGGCAATTGATCCCGCAACTTACTCCCGAGCAATATCCTTGTCCAGTTCTGCCCAATTCTCAGTGGTCAGCATGGGAAGATCCACTCCATCCGCATAATCTGCCAACCTGAGGATGGGCCTGGTATAATGAGGCTTAGTAGTCAGCAAAGGCATCCACTATGGCCATTTTGGATGAATGGAGGGCACCCGTCTAGGCCACAATACTGTTGATTCAGCGGGAGGCTGCCTCCTGCCTACTGATTCAAGCTGGAAAACACACACAAATGATGGACGGAATATAGAAATCAAACATTCACCCCTAGTCAAGAGATCTGGATTAAATCCATCATTCCTTTGCTCACCATGCCACCCCAGTTCAGACCCAGTCATATGCAATTCAGTCTTGACCCTGCTCCTCATGGGAACAGTCCAGCCTGAACTGCCAACCCAGGTCCTCCCTGGACCAGAAACAAGCATTGTGGGACCGGTTTCGAGGTATCATCCCTCTTCAGCCAGGCTAGCTTGAATCCAGTGACTCAGTTAGCCCAGGACCCCTGTCTGAGCATACCCAGCGTGCGTAGGGCACGAAATCAAAAGAAAATGATAGATGATGGATTTGTTGCCCTAAGTGGGAAGGGTATGTCCAGACATAGTTCCCATTCTCTCTGTGTCACTGGATTTAAACTAGCCTGGCTGGTGAGGGGTGATACCTCAAAATTGGTCCCAGGATGCTTGTTTCCAATCCAGAGAGAACCTGACCTGGCCGTTGGGCCTGGACTTTTCCCATATGGAGCAAGGTCAAGACTAATTTGCATATTGGCTTGATTCAAACTGGGGTGGGGTGGTGAGCAAACAAACAATGGTTATCTATCATTTGTTCTTTTGTTGCCCTTAGTGGGAAGGGTATGCCCAGATTTGGGTCCAAGGCTCACCGTGTCACTGGATTCAGGGTAACCTGGTAAATGAGGAGTGATACCCTCAAACCGACCCCAGTGTTCTTGCTACTGGTCCAGGGAGGACCTGGTCTGGAAGTTTGGGCTGGATTGTTTCCATGAGGAGCAGGGTCAAGACTGATTTGCATATAGCTGGGTACAAACTGTGGTGGTATGGTGAGCAAAAAACGATGGATTAGACCCAGATCTGTGACTGGGTGTGAATGTTTGATTTGTTCAGCATTACATACATCACTATTTCTTTTTGCTTTTACTAAGCCAGGCTAGCAATGTGTCTGCCTTATCACCAGCATTAAAGATGTGGTGCTGTGTTGCCAACAATTGCCTAAGGGCTTCACCCATAGACATGTGAGGGAGCAACTCTAGGGAGTGCAAAGCATTGGGGTCAGTGCAGGCCCCGGGGGAATTCATAAGGGCTACAATCTGGTGTTCCATGCTCTCTATCTCTGCCACCTCTCTGTTTTTCTTCTGGGACAGGGCATTCTGTGCCCAGTCCCATAACACTGCTTTGTAGTCCTCCCATAGGACCATTGCAGAATTGACAGATTCCTGATTCTGCAGGAAACATAACTCTGAGTCTTTTCTAATGTTGTTTGCAATTTCCACTTCCCTCAAGTCACAAGCATTCAATTTCCAACTTGTTTCTCGCGGGTGGCCCATACCCTCCATCATAACCCAAAGAGGGGAGTCATTGGACAGGCCCCTAACCAAATAGTCTGCCTGGAGTACCCTGGCTGTTTAACCAACATGGACAAAGAATGTAGTCAAGTTGGGAAAACACTTTATGTACTCTGAAGAAATACAAATAGTACCTATGTAAGGGGAAGAGGTAGTGCCACAAGTCGCTGAGACCTAGGAAGTGTGAAACATTTGCAGAGGAGTGGGCTCCGTTGAGACCGAAGCCAGCTTCAAGGGATCCATATATGGGATGAGCTCATTGAAATCACCCCCCAGCACATGAGCGGTCAAGGTGCTTTACAAAAGAATCGCCACCACCTGATCATAGACCGGCTGTTGAACTATGGGTGGTGCATAGACATTACTCACCGTAATATACTTTTTGCTCCAGGTACCCTGTACTCTCATATATCTCCCCTGCTGGTCAACCCTAGTTATGGAGATCGGAAACGGGGGTTGATTTCTGACAAGTATTGCAACACTCCTCAAACCGGAGGTGTACGCTGTATGCACTAATACCATATAGGCACCACCGCGCAGGAAACAACATTGGTCCCTTTTAGATGCTTCTACTGAAGCAAAACATACAATGTCAGGCTGCTGGCGTCATATATATACCATGTAACTAGACCCAGTTTCACTTTACTATCCAGCCCATGGACATTCCAGGTCATGATATTAAGGATTTGGGTGTCATGTAACCTATCCTGCATCATTTGATGGTAACTAAGAGGCCGGGGCTGGCTCCTCTGGTTGTGCAGTGGGTGCTAGGTAGGGATGCAGAGTCATCCTCCTAACTAAACTGAAACAAATGAACTCCTCCAAATGAGATGCCAATCTGGCGTCACTTTTACCCCCCTACCCATATCCTGCTGCCCGCCAGAGTATGAGAAACAATGTCAACTGGACAACCATTTGTCTATCAGGCAAGAAAGGTCTGTCGCCCACCCTCAGACCTCTGTTACCCTAGTAATGACTAAACTACTACAGATTTAACAATTCTTCATAAAGTAAACCATTCTCGCCACCCTGGAGTGAAGAGAGAAATAAAAATAGAAAGGACGAGCCCAGTAAAAGTTTCCCCCTGCAGAGGTGCTGGTGAAGAAGAAAGAAAGAGATGGCTGACAGGAAGGAAGAGAAACAAGGACACCAAGCCCACAGTCCAGCCCGTTGACTCTGATTCCCGGATCTGATAGCTGAATATACACTGTAACAAACAAAATGATATTCCCATAATAGTGTGGATACGTTAATCAGTGCCATATCACCAACAGTTCCTACTCACACCAGGAGAGCCAGGCATGGTTCCCTCACCCCTCGCCCAAACGGGAAGGACAAGTAGGGCAGAGCCAGTGCCACACCAGCAGGCAACTCCAGATTAAGCAAACTGGGAAGTTTGATTACATTTTGAGGTCTGGTGTGTATTCCACCACCTCCGAACTAGTATCTTCAGATGTCGCTGAGGTGACCATCTCCACAAGAGCTCTGGCCTTCTCCTGTCTCTGGGTCTTAATGTCCAAAATTCCATCTGTTTGAACCACAACCCAGGTCACTGTAGCTGATCTTCATTGTCTCCTTAAGTGCATCCGGCCCCCATCCCTAGCCGGTGCCTATCCCCCTGATCTGATGTACTTCACCCAAGGCTAACAGTCAGAGGGGCACCCTAAACCCAGACCTTCAGGCAGTTCCACAACTCCAATGTAGTCATGAAAAAGTGGGACTGTCAATCATGAAGTACCTTCAGCTTTGCAGGGTACAGTAACATGTCCGTTAGGCCCATAACTTTTAACTTTTATTTAGCACCGCAAATGATTGATGCTGTTTCTGGACCAACTGGGTGTAATCGGGAAAGATACATACAACATAATTCTCGTGCTCCAGATCTCCGTGTAGTTTGACCTTATGATGGAAAGCATCCCTGTCCTAGTAATAAAGAGTTTCCCTATCAGTGTCTGATGCAGAGCCCCCACAAGGAGGTGCGGCCCTTTCAACAACAAACACAGAGGGCAGGGCAGTCTCTGGGATCTATTCTCTAATCCACCTTTCTAGGAAGAGCTCGGGTGCGCAGCCCTCCACCCCCTTGGGAAATTCAATGAATCATGGGTTGCACCTCCTGGAGCGACCCTCAGTGTCCTCTGCACACGCCTTCGGGCTCTGCATATGTGCTGTCAGTGTTGTTGCTGTGGCCCTAAAGGAGGTGAGATCCTTTTGTATATGAACTACCTGTGGCTCCATGGCCCTGGATCTATCCGCCACCTTACAGAGGTCCAGTGCGATGGAGTTGATCTTGGCCTGGACATTGGCAATGGATGTTTCAATGACCATAAGTATTTGAGTGCTAATGGGGCTGTGGCTCATCTGGACACCTGGCACATGTGGACATCTCCACGTTGGCCGTGAAATGTATTTTAATTTGCTGGGGACCATGGGGCACCCTATCTCTACCGATGGCGGTGTCCCGATAGAGGATAGACAGGGCTGAGATGGAAAGACGCCTGCCCGCACAGCATGGACAAGGTATTCCAGGTTGGGTACCCCTACTGTCTCCATTCCAAATGCTGACATAGTTTCCGCCAGGGAATATTTTTGGTACTTAGAAGAGTCTTGACAATATCTCCCAATGAAAACTTCTTGTAGCGCAGGGACCAGATCACACTTCTTCCCCAGGCCCCAGCTTCCAGATGTGCCCAAGGCAGATCAGGTCCTAGCCATGTAGTTAACTCCACTTGATGCTCCCAGATATGCCAGGGAGGGAGAGATCCATGCATCCACTGTACAGCACCCACAGTCTGGGTGGGCCCAATACACCATAGCAGTTCACTCAACCACTGGGGCAGTTCTGGAGGGCAAGAGGACACCAGAGATCCCCAAATCAGGGTTGAATCAAACAGTACATGCTGCTGGCCACCACCTTGTGCCCAGAACGGGGTTGAATTGGTGATGTAGGATCAAGCCCTCTCCCACCTTTTCACAGAGACGACAGGACCAGGAGGTGGGGAGAGGCTCCACAATGGACCTGGCTACAGAGGGTCCAATTGGCTCAGCAGCACACCTTCACTCCGCACTGGTGACAGAGGGCGCCTTAGTCCAGTTGCACCCTCTGTGTCTCTGTAAAGCAGGTGGCCACCAGCACTCACAACAGCCTGAGGGCAGCTGCAAGGCTAGCACCTCATCCTGAAACCGGGCACAAATAGCACTGCCACCTATCATCAGTCTCCTTCAAGGCCGCATGTCCCTCTGAGGCAGGTGGCCATTACCAGTGGCCAAAGTCTGTGTAGTACTCAGTGACACACAGGGGTCACAGCACTTACTGTCACTCACAGGTTTGGGGGCTCCATAAACAGTCACATGCAGTGAGATATGCCAAACCTTTGTCCTCAGCCGCCCACTACTCACGATCAGAATGGAGGGTGAAGGGACTCTCCTAGCCTGGGCTATGAATGGCCTGCTGCACCTGACAACACAACCAGGAGGACCTTTGCCCTGAGGCAGCCAGGCAAATATTGCCACTCTGGGCAACGAGGTGGGGGGAGAGAACTGCACTTCCCACAGAAGCACAGGGAACACATGTCTAGTCCCTGGCTCCCTCAAAGCAGCAGGTGGGAGCCTGAACATCCTTTGCACAGGACTTGCTGGCTGATTCATCCCTCCGGTACACCATGTGACCCACTGGGCTGCTGTTGCTGTCAAGTGGCTCCGGTCTGGAGCATGGAGCAGGCCCCAAGGCGGGTGGGCGAGGAGTGGATCCAGTAGAGAATAAAGTCACTTTGTAGCGTCCCACCTCTATGACCACTGAAGGCTGCGGGGCCTACGGGAGTCTGTCCGGCAGGACTCAGGCAGTTTCCAAGACGTAGGCACTGCCCCCCAGTGCAGCAGGCAACCTCCAGCGCAGTGTGACTCACTCAGGTCGGCAAAGAAAGGGGACGCTCGGGTTAGGGCACACCCCCGACATGACCAGCTGGTGCAGACCGACTGCACTGATGACTCATGGCTACACCTCCTGATCGACCATGAAGCATCACCTGTGCCCTGATCGTGTCTGATCCCTACTCCCTCAGATTCCAGCACAGGTGGAACAGGATCCGCTGCCTCGTTGCTCCTCGGGCCCACTTGGTTGCACACGTCTAGCTGCACGGCAGCAGCAATCAGGTCAGTTTTCTCTCTTCTGGGAAAAATTGCCCTCAGCCACTCCACCCGTACACAACTTACTTCACAAATATGGGCCCATATTAGAGGTTTTGGGCATCAGATGGGGAAGGATACGTTTGGATAATACAGGCGGACCAGCAGCTTGGGTCTAACACACCTGGTTGGCCCTCTTCCCGGGCTGTGCCTCGTATCAAACTATACTTAGTTGTATTTTGAACTATTTTAAATTAATTTAATTTAACATTATTTAATATTGGGTTTTTATGTCCCTATTGCCAATATTTTCTGTGGGAGTGTGCTACAATGTCAGTGGTAGGCATTATTGGTGCTGGACTAACAACTGATTGAGTAATAAATATCAAATTGCACAAATATTGTATAAAAAATATCTTGGGTCAGGAATATTGATAGACAAATCTCGTGGTCAAGGATATCAATTTAAAAAATATTAAAGTGTTTCATATCATTTGCAAAATTGAAGTTGTTAAAAGTTTTGATTTTTTTATTCATGTTATGTATTTTAGTCTATATTTTATATATGTGTGATGTATGTTTTTTGTATAAAAATTGTTTGTATGATTATTATATGTGTTAACATTTTAGTAGATATTCATTTTTTTTATTTGAATTTTGCATTTTTAGTTCCGTAGTGGGTTGTGGGCTTATAGGGATATAGGATGTGACGTAATTTAATTATATAAAATGTATTGATCATTTTTAGTAGTTAATATTTTTTTGTGGTTTTTATTTGAATTTTGTGCTTTCAGTTCTGTAGCAGGTTGTGGGTTTATAGGGGAATAGAGTGGGATGTAATTTAATTATATTACATTTATTGAATCATTTGTATTTATTACTATTTATTCAATGGAGATGTTATAGCATTAAAGGAGTAAATTAATGTAGTATTCATTATTTAATAATTAATTGTTAATTGATTTCAATTAATTAATTGGCAAATAATGATTGTAATTGTGTAATTAATATTAGGTGTGTGTTGCAGTGTTTATAGGTAAAACTGGTGGGAAGGGTGGGAAGTAATATATTTTTAATTGATTAATGAATAATTAGTTGTTAATTTTAATTATTTAGTCATTTATAATGGTGATTGTGTAATCATTTTAGGTGTGTGTTATGGTTTATATAGGTGTAAATGGTGGGAATGGTGTGAAGTAATTTATTTTGTATTGATGAATTATTAATTAGTTGTTAATTAATTTCAATTAATTCATTAGTAATTAATTATGGTAATTGTGTAATTAATGTTTGGTGTGTGTTGTGAATATTATAGTATTAAAGAATGTGTACTCAATTAATGTTTATTATTTCTTTTATTAACAATATTTTCTAAATTAATTAATAATGTGTTAATTATGGAAATACATTTAAATAACAAGGTTGAAGTCTTTCTTTATTGGTGAGGTGTTATAGGGCAGGAAATAAAAAAAAAATACATTTATGTTTTAAATAATTTGTCTGTTTTTAAAATATTTGCTCCTTTTAAATAAATATGGGTTTATAAATACATTTTTTAATTTATTTAATAGAATATTTGTAACTTTTTGTTATATGTAATTAATATTATAATATACGTTATTTTTATATGTTTAATATATTTAATTGGATAGTTTTTAAATATTTTTTATTTATTTTTAAAAGTATTACATTTTTTCAATTGTTTGAATGTTATTAGTAATTTTTGTTTCTCTGTTGTGAAACACTTTCCCTACTGTTGCACTCACTGGAGTGGGAATACTAATTTTTACCCCTCCGCTATCTAGCACTTTCCCTACTGTTGCACTCATTGGAATGGAAATAGTAATTTTTACCCCTCGGCTATCCAGAACTTTCCCTTATGTTGCAGTCACTGGAGTGGGAATAGTAATTTTTACCCCTCCGCAATCCAGCACTTTCCCTACTGTTGCACTCACTGGAGTGGGAATAGTAATTTTTACCACTCTGCTATCCAACATTTTTTCCCACTGTTTTAATCAATGGAGTGGGAATAGTCATTTTACCCATCCGCTATCCAACACTTTCCCTACTGTTGCACTCTTTGGAGTGGGAATAGTAATGTTTGCCCCTCCGCTATCCAACACTTATCCTACTGTTGCACTCACTGGAGTGGGAAGTGATTTTAATTCTTCTGCTATCCACAATTTACTCTACTTTGGCAGTCACTGGAGTGGGAATAGTAGTTTTTACCCGTCTGCTATCCAACATTTTCCCTACTGTTGCAATCACTGGAGTGGGAATAGTAATTTTTACCCCTCCGCTATCCAACACTTTCCATACTGTTGCATTCTTTGGAGTGGGATTAGTAATTTTTGCCCCTCGGCTATCCAACACTTCCCCTACTGTTGCACTCACTGGAGTGGGAATTGTAATTTTAATTCTTCCGCTATCCAACATTTACTCTACTTTGGCACTCACTGGAGAGGGAGTAGTACATTTTACCCCTCTGCTATTGAGCACTTGCCCTACTGTTGCACTCACTGGAGTGGGAATAGTAATTTTTACCCCTCCACTATCCAGAACTTTCCCTACTATTGCAGTCAATGTAGTGGAGTAGTAATTTTTACCCCTCTGCTATCCAATACTTTCCCTACTGTTGCACTCACTGGAGTGTGAATAATAATTTTAACCCCTCCGCTATCCAACATTTTTTATATTGTTGCAATCAAATGAGTGGGAATAGTCATTTTTACTCCTCACTATCCAATACTTTCCCCACTGTTGCACTCTTTGGAGTGGGAAAAGTAATGTTTACCCGTCCGCTATCCAACACTTTCCCTACTGTTGCACTAACTGGAGTGGGAGTAGTAAATTCTAACCCTACGCTATCCAACACTTTCCCTACTGTTGCACTCACTGGAGTGGGAATAGTAATTTTTACCACTCTGCTATCCAACATTTTCCCCACTGTTTCAATCAATGGAGTGGGAATAGTCATTTGTACCCATCCGCTATCCAACACTTTCCCTACTGTTGCACTCTTTGGAGTGGGAATAGTAATGTTTTCCCCTCCGCTATCCAACACTTATCCTACTGTTGCACTCACTGGAGTGGGAAGTGATTTTAATTCTTCTGCTATCCACAATTTACTCTACTTTGGCCATCACTGGATTGGGAATAGTAGTTTTTACCCGTCTGCTATCCAACATTTTCCCTACTGTTGCAATCACTGGAGTGGGAATTGTAATTTTTACCCCTCTGCTATCCAACACTTTCCTTACTGTTGCATTCTTTAAAGTGGGATTAGTAATTTTTGCCCCTCGGCTATCCAACACTTCCCCTACTGTTGCACTCACTGGAGTGGGAATTGTAATTTTAATTCTTCCGCTATCCAACATTTACTCTACTTTGGCACTCACTGGAGAGGGAGTAGTACATTTTACCCCTCTGCTATTGAGCACTTGCCCTACTGTTGCACTCACTGGAGTGGGAATAGTAATTTTTACCCCTCCACTATCCAGCACTTTCCCTACTATTGCAGTCAATGTAGTGTAGTAGTAATTTATACCCCTCTGCTATCCAATACTTTCCCTACTGTTGCACTCACTGGAGTGTGAATAATAATTTTAACCCCTCCGCTATCCAACATTTTTTCTATTGTTGCAATCAAATGAGTGGGAATAGTCATTTTTACTCCTCACTATCCAACACTTTCCCCACTGTTGCACTCTTTGGAGTGGGAAAAGTAATGTTTACCCGTCCGCTATCCAACACTTTCCCTACTGTTGCACTAACTGGAGTGGGAGTAGTAAATTCTACCCCTCCGCTATCCAACACTTTCCCTACTGTTGCACTCTTTGGATTGCGAGTAGAAATTTTTACCCCTCTGCTATCCAACACTATACCTACTGTTGTATTCACTGGAGGTGAAATAGTAAATGTAATTATTCCCATAGCCAACATTTTCCCTACAGTAGTATTTATAGTATTGCAAAATGTATGTTTACATTTTTTTTTCATGTTTAATGTTTTAATTAATTATAGAATGTTTTTTTAATTTAAAATTTTTGATATATGTTTATGTTTGGTTTTTATATAATTTAAAAGTTTAACAATTAAATAAAGATAAAGTTAATAAATTATTTTAAAGTAAATATATGTATATGTATAAATTATTATATGTGTGTGTTTATATTTTTTTTAATTCAGTTTATTTTTATATTTAGTTAAAATGCATATTACATTTTATTTTTTTTGCTAAAGAGAATCATATTTTATATATTTAATATGTATTATTTTATTTATAATTTTAAATCGATTTTTACATCTATATTTTTAACTTCTATATTTTAGAGTCAATATTTTTGTACTTACCTGTTAAAGTATATGTGGCCCTATTCACAGAATGAACTTAAGACTCAATCCTAAACTTAGTACTGTTTTGGTATTCACAGATCGCACTTACTACTTTTGGTATTCACAGAATGAACTTACTCATTTCGGTATTCACAGAAGTTAGGACTCCTAACTTTAGGACTCCTAAATGCCTTCTGTGAATACCGAAAGTCTTTAAATTAGGATTTTTCTCAATTTAGTAGTAGTAAAGTTAGGACTCCTAACTTTAGGACTCCTAAATGCCTTCTGTGAATACCGAAAGTCCTAAAATTACGATTTTTCTCAATTTAGTAGCTTCTGTGAATACCGAAATGAGTAAGTTCATTCTGTGAATACCAAAAGTAGTAAGTGCATTCTGTGAATGCCAAAAATAGTAAGTTCATTCTGTGAATACCAAAAGTAGTAAGTGCAATCTGTGAATACCAAAACAGTAGTAGGTTTAGGATTGAGTCTTAAGTTCATTCTGTGAATCGGGCCCATGGAGTCAATATGTTTGCATTCTATAATTCTTCATCTATATTTTTGTCATCTATGTTTTTGCTTTTGTTATTATGTCAGTGAACCGTAATAACTCGTACTCATACATTTTGCTCCACCCCCTGCTTTAGGGTTTAGGGACCTCTAAGTCAAAACTTTTGTGTAATTTTAACCCTGTTAATATTTAAACTCTATGAAATCTAAATTATCATAAATCATTTACCATACTAATATATTCTCTGTAAAATAAATATTCTCATTGGATGACTGTTAAATATAATATTGACCAGAGTTGCATCTAGCCTTATATACTGCTTGTCAAACTGTGGACATATGGGAGTCAATTCCGATCCTGGAAAAAAAAATGTCCGTACGGTTTTCATTCTGAGCCATCGCCGTACGATTCGTACCCGTCTGTCCGAGTCTCGTAGTACAATCCGTATTCCGTCAATCCGTCCGAATCGTCAGGATCCGTATGTATTGCAAGGCTGAAACAGTGAACCATACGACTCGTACACATGCCGTACAACCCGACGAGTACGATCAGGACCGGGGTATGAGGACGCGATTCGTACGGTCCATGTCAGGTAAGGGCGATTCGTACGGAAAAGCACACAATCCCTTACACACCGTACGGTGCCTACAACCCATGATAGCAGGGTTACGGTGCGTACCCCTGCGATCTTGGGGTGTATACACCGTACACCCAGCGAACATGGGGTACGGTGCGTACACCCCAAGATCGTGGGGTATGGTGCGTACACCCCGTGATGGCAGGGGTACGGTGCGTACACCCCGTACTCCTGCAATCATGGAGTGTACGCACCGTACCCGGGGGGGCGTTCCGTACCTGTTTCGGGGCAAACTCTGCTTTTACGGCTGTTTTCAGCTCCAGTAGAAAAAGGGTCGTATGGTGCGTACCCGACACGAATCGTACTTGCCGGGTCGGAAAAAGCAGACGCTAACCATACAGATGTCGTGTACAGCGGGTTTCGAGGGAGATTCGTATGGGGATTTGAACCGTACTGTCTCTGTACAAATCGTACGGAGTCCAGCTCCTGGAACGAATCGCACTTCGTCGTACGTACGGGGGACATTGCAGGGTACGATTCGTACCGGAAAAACGCTCCGAATGGCTATTCGGAGCGTTTTTTCCTGGATTCGGAATCGACCCCCTTGTAGGGCCACAAAAGAGTTATCAACCATTGTTTCATAAGGTCAGCAAATTTAGGACAGAGTGTGGATAATTAATTTATTTTTCCTGGGTAGAATTGTTACAATCACACTGTATTCACCATTCTCCAACCTAAGGGTGGGCCTATGCATCTAAATTTACAACTCAATTCTGCTCTAGATCTTAGTACTTCTTCTAATTAACATTGTCTATTACATAAAGTTTTACACTGGAAATAGATACCTTTCACAGCTCTTTAACACCAGTAAAAGGGAATGTGTCCACAGCCAGTCTGAGAAGAGAAGTGTCAAACTGCATATCACTTTCCTATGTAGATCAGTTGTCCTTCTCAGGTCAGAGAATTTAGGTTAGGCATAAGATATTTCAAGTGGCACATGGCAGGTATTCAGGGTTTACCAAAATATTACCTCTTCTTGAATAACACAGTTCTCTCTCGTTTTCTAGGCTGAGCCATATCCGAAAAACATGACTGGTTTAAAAGCTTTCCAATTATATGTGCCCCTTAACCCAAGTTATGCATCCAAAGGTATGCTTGGAGTTTCTTGAAGAATGCTTGAAAGCATTCTGAAATGTCAACATTCAATCACTGCCAGAACAGAGACATCCCATGCCCCTCCCTAAAGCTCAGAGTCTATCGATTTACTGTAACATCAAATGTTATACAAGTATTAAGCAAAAAATAGTTACAGCCACAGTGTGCTTAACCTTTTATTCTTTGTTTTAGCACGTTATTGGTCAGGTGCCCAATTTAACTCTATGAGCACCTAGGTATATGAAGTATCAATACATTCAAACATAGAGGATTATTCATTTAATTGCTTCATTGAATCACATAAATGCCTACGGGCATGGCTCTCATATAAATGTAATATCAGAAACTTCATATGGAGAAGACAACACAATTTATGCCAAATAATAGTATTTACAATGCGCTCAAAGTGATGGAAAAAGGGAAACAGTTGAGTAGGGTAGGTGTGATGGGAAAGAAGTGAGGACTGGGTAAAGGTGGTTGTGACTTAAAAACAATCCCAGTGGTATTTAGGCCCTTCACAGTCTGTATTTCGATCTGCAGTTCCAATATACTCTTATACATAGGATCCGTTATATTCCGTTAATTGGTCCTATGATTAGAGAGTTGGCTGGACTCGTGCGAGCCCCTAGGAAGTATCCAGCGTCTGCACCTCGCGGCCGATTACTCATGGCCCGTCAAGCAAGGATACAGCATCGTATCTGAACCCGTCCAATTTCACGGTAAGCTACCTCGCGATGCGAGTTCAATACCTCGCTGTTTAAATAGTGAATACTGAGACACTGCTTGGTGCTCTCTCCCCACGATGTCTAGCCTGCAGCGATCCCACCGCGTTTTTGTGATTAACTCCTCTATGCCCAGCGCCGACTGCCAGCGCTAACATGATAATTTTGCAACGACTCTAACGCTTTTCCCCGATTTACTGTTTTATGACCAGCGCCGACCTCCAGAGCGAATATGATAGTCCTGCTAGGACTCCAACGCTTCCCCCTAATTAACTGTTGCATGACCAGCGCCGTCTTCCAGCGCTAATATGAACACCTTTGGTTTTCATCAACAAATGAACAGTTAACGATATAACCACTTCCAATTGCAGAAGTGTACTTTGTTCCCTAACTATTAAGGCACTCGCCTTTAATACCTAGCCAATTTCTTTCTTTTCCTCTCTAGAACCACGTGGGGTGCGTGATTCCCAACCGCACATACGCTGGTCTAGGTGACATCAATGAAAGACAAGATTTAACAGTTTGGATGGAAGGCCACATGTCCCAGTAAGTACCCCCCCAGGGTATCTTGACAACTAATGCGTGCACAGGCTATCTATGACCTATGATAGTAATCCCTACTCCCCTTACAGATGAATGCGGGACCATCAATTGAAAAGAAAGGAACCCATGACGGTCCTCCCATATTGGCCACTTGAGGGCCTATGATTAAGTAAGCATTTTCATACTTGACCAATCCCCCCAGTGTGCACAATAGTGCTTTTGTACCACATGATACACTCATTGAGAATTGTCATTCTTAGGCGCTCCTGTCTCTGTTTGTCCTGAAGAAGACCCCAGCATGAGGACGCAATCTACCCGTTAACCAGGGGGTCGAAACGTAGACCAGACTATATCCACTCTCTAATCATAGGACCAATTAAAGGAATATAACGGATCCTATGTATAAGAGTATATTGGAACTGCAGATCGAAATACAGACTGTGAAGGGCCTAAATACCACTGTGATTGTTTTTAAGTCACAACCACCTTTACCCAGTCCTCACTTCTTTCCCATCACACCTACCCTACTCAACTGTTTCCCTTTTTCCATCACTTTGAGCGCATTGTAAATACTATTATTTGGCATAAATTGTGTTGTCTTCTCCATATGAAGTTTCTGATATTACATTTATATGAGAGCCATGCCCGTAGGCATTTATGTGATTCAATGAAGCAATTGAATGAATAATCCTCTATGTTTGAATGTATTGATACTTCATATACCTAGGTGCTCATAGAGTTAAATTGGGCACCTGACCAATAACGTGCTAAAACAAAGAATAAAAGGTTAAGCACACTGTGGCTGTAACTATTTTTTGCTTAATACTTGTATAACATTTGATGTTACAGTAAATCGATAGACTCTGACCATTGCTATTGTACCTACCTTACTGACCCAGGTCGGAGAGTTCTTAGGGTATACCCCATTGAAACTCATCCCTCCCTAAAGCTCAGCAGCATAAAGTGCAGCTGGAATTGAATTTGCTTTGTGTGTCTCAGTAAAGCAGCTATAAATGTCCTATTGAAAAACGCTAATTCTCTGGTGTTATGAATCAGCACTCTTCTCTTCAGCTGCTGTGCCTGATTTACAAATAAATTCCCAAATTAATGTAATGGAGAAACTGTTTCATTCTCATGCCAGCCAGCTCATGGTTCATCTGTAAAAGTTGGCGTAGATTTGGATCAATTAATTAAAAGTCTTCTTTCAGCCTGGCCTGACAGTGCTTCTGTCTGCACTACCTAGGGGCCGTCCGCCCGCCATCCCGATGTAAAATGGAACCGCCGCCATAAAGCCGGCGGTCCTCTGGGTCCATTAGGATGCGCCCGCCACACTGGCGGGCACATCCTGCATTTTTAACATTTTAGCGCCGCCCGCCGCAATGCTAAAAATGCACATTGTGCACTTCAATGCACAATGTGACAGGCACTGCGTGGTTCCTGCCACGTTGTACAGTGAAGTGCAGGGGGGTGCCATAGGTACCCCCATATGCAACCTCTACCCCCGCGGAGTCCCGGGACGGGCCCCCAGAAGACTATCCCGGCTGCCTTAAACCATGTCCCCGCACACACCCTAATAAGGATGGCGGTGTCTAACAGACACCGCCACCATAGGAAACCCTTTTCCGCCCGGTCAACTCCTTGACTGGGTGGAAAAGCGCAGGCCGGTCTTTCCGTCTGTCGCCATCCCCGAGCCATAGTAATATGGTGGGGGGAAATGGGTGGCGGGTGGGGAAGGATGTCGGGCGGATCGCCCAACATCCTAATGGGTCCCCTAGTGTTATTGAGGGGGTCATTAGGAAGTCCGCCCGCCATCCTCACGTGGAATGGGATTGCCCGCCATTGGTGTGGGGGTCCCGTTGGTGATATTAGGATGCACCCGCCAATATGGCGGGCGCATCCTGCATTCTTGACATTGCGGCGGGCGATGCTCTCAGCACCACCCGCCGTAATGCCAAGAAGGTATGTTGTGCAGTTCCATGCACAACGTGGCAGGCACCTTGTGGTGCCTGCCATGTTGTGCATAGAACTGTAGGGGAGTACCATTGGTACCCCCCATGTGCAGCCCCCACCCCCCAGAATCCCTGCGGGCCGGCTACGGGCCCCAATTGCAAGAACTTCCTGCCTTTCCGTGGCAGAAAGTGATGTCCCCACAGATATGCTAATATGGTTGGCGGTGTCTCCCAGACACCGCCACCATGTTAACAACTTTTCTGCTCTGGTAGACTCTTCGACTGGGTGGAAAACTTGCAGACAGTCTTTCCGTCCAGCGGGGTCCCCCCCACCATGGTAATGTGGCGGGGGAAATCTCTGTGCTGGTGGTGGTTTTTGGCGGGCGGATCGCCACCGTCAAACTGGTGGTGGCGATCCGCTCAGTATTTTAATGACCCCCTAAGTCTTTATGAATATACATGGGTTTTGGCTCTGCCCAAAGAAATACTTCTTTCTCACCTCCTACTATGGGCTGCAGGATAAATTATTCCAAGTCGTTTGTAGTTATTGCATTGCAATGCATGATGGAATATTTTACATATCAAAAGTACCCTGAATCATAACACACAATTGTATTGTATAAGAAAAGGCATTTGCTTTTGGTTTTGTGATATTTTTGCCAAAACTCAGAATGCAAACCAGATCTATTGGCTTTTTTATAGTCTAGTCTGCGTACTTGCCATAATGACTACATCATGTACCTAAAACAGAACTGGAAATTGAATTCTATACAGTGCGGGTAAATTGGCTGTAATATCATGTTAAGAGTTTAGTACTTATTAATATGAAATGTATACATGGAGGGGAGGGCAATATCAACCTGGCAAAACCCTCTTGGGTTACAATATAGTTCAGTCAGCCCCCCTCCTCCATCAAAGCTCATATGAGAATTAACATCAGTGACAGTGTCATATTGAATATATATTCTTATGGAAAGTAGGGCTGCCTGAATGAGATCAATTCTCACTCTAACAGGGTGCATCTGATTAAACATTGTCTTGAAATCCAAGCAGGGCAGAAGGAAGAAGCTTGTAATACTATTTAATTGTTTTTATAAATACTTCATCTTACAGGAAAGATTTGCTCTGCAGTTCCTTTGGAATCAAGAGGAAAGAAGTCACCTCCGGCCATGCTATTAATCTATGGAAGCAATCAACTATTTTTTCTCAGTCACAACCTAATTGGTTGCCATAACCATCATATTGAAATTCTTCAATTACTGCGACAATAAGGCTTTACATTCTGAGTTTGGAACTTCCTTTGATATTGGCAGAATGAAAGGTGCCCTTTTTTGGAAACTTATTTAGAAAACCAAGCCAGGCAGGAAACAAATCCAACTACTAATACATAGTATCACAAATATTCTGGTATAGCCCACTTTGCTGTGAAACAGTTACCGCCTGTGGGCACAAAACCAAACCCACCATCTCCCCACACCTGCTCACATTCAGATCTTCGTGAGTCTCCCCTTCTGCGCTTTTTCAATTCACCAGACCATATCGCCGGCTTGCAGGGCTAAGCGTAGTAGCTGCTTTTCAGCAGCATGTTGTGCTACCTCAAAAGATGAACAATGACATGATGGACACAGTAGGTCATGAAGTGAGAAGTTTAACAGGAAATACAAAGGTGATGGTTGCAATTTTGAGGGCTTCATTCCAGGCCATTATTTTTCAACCCCTACGCAAATTCAGACACAGATCAGCTGTAAGCTAGTCATCTTTGATCTAGTTCCAGTAGGAATAGTTCAGCCCAAACTGATAGGCCAGGTCCTGTCCAAATGGGAACACAAGCAAACCAAATTGTTTTTGGCAATACTTAGGCCTCCCCAGTGAGGTATAATCTGAGTGCGGGCCATTTTCCAGGATATCTTTTCTTGTCCACTCTGTCACTCCAGACATTGACTAGCTATAAAGAAATCAGTTTTAGTCATGCTCCAATCAGATATACCTTCCATCCAAGTAAAATACATGACATTAGGTTTTACTGACGATGTGCGCCAGCTACACAACCTCCCTTTGTCTGGAGATTACACACTTCACTTTTCTCCTCAACATTGCTCTTTTTCCCACCATCACATATTGTATTGTTTATCCAGATGTGATATTAAGGGTCCACAACATGGTGGAAGGTCATAGGGCAACCATTCAGAGAGTCTTAAATCTGCTACAAATGTGGGAACAATAGGCAGATAAGTGGTTAAACTTCAACTATTTGGCATCAAATAAAATGCTTGCACCAAAAGTGTTATAATAATCACCCATTGAAACTCTTTCTTCACAATTGCAACTGTACAGTGTGGCTTGAAAGATATAATAAAAACATTGGAAATTAGATTAGGCACTTACCCCTTTGGCTTAATATATATCTCAGCTGAAAAAGAACACAATTCCTGTTAGTTGCAGAATGACATCTTCTTTGTTGCAACAGCTATTGTTAGTGTGGTGAGGCAAGATTTTTGTTCCTGCTAAAAGTTAGGTGCATGTTTTTTGTCTTATACATTTTGGAGGAAGCAGAAATCATTTCTGACACAACTCACACAACACTGTTTTGGAGGAACAATTACACATCTCCTGCATAAATGAACAAACATAGGCAGAAGACAAGGAATTAGCAAGAATACTCACTCTGTAGAATAAGTAAATGGAAGGTGAAAACAAAATAATCTCTGAAGCTAAAAAGTGAGTGTTTTCAAGTGTGAAATGTCTATGCAAGAAGTTTTTTATTCTTTTGCAAAAAATGAAATAAACCAGATCTTTGCTGTGTGTAGATTGCTCTTTACAGTAGATGTATTCCCTTTTTACACAACACTTCACTTAAGGACAGAAGTACTTTAGGGCTGATTACGATGTTGGACGGACTCAGGTCCATCCGACATTGGTCAGGAGCCATAACCAACCGACCTGCTGTGCTCGGTTACAGCCCGGCAAGTACGATGCGACCAAACCCTGTTCGGTCGCACTCGTATACTTCACAATGAGAGCATGAATTCCGAGCGGAATGCATGCCTCCATTGTGAAATTCAGGGGTGCAGTTCATCCCTGCACCCTGTGGCCGGCACCCCAAGGTGCCTGCCACGGGGTGCAGGGATCAGCGTTGGGGCAACATAGGTGACTACCTTTTTGTGCCGGACACACCGGCACAAAAAGGCAGTGAAAAACTGCCTTCGTACTCCCATGGTCGTAAAGAGGCAACCGGGGGAGTACTGAAGGATTTCCGGATGATAGACGGGCTCTCTGAGCCCGTCGTAAGCCATCCAGAAATCCGAGTCAGATTCTATTCCAACCAAGCCCATCAGAATGGCTTGGTCGAAAAGGAATCCGGCCGACACATTCCGATTCAGTCGGAAGGGCTCCGAACATGGTTCGGATCCCTTCCGACCGGAATCGGAATCGACCCCTAAGTAAGAATCGATTTATAGAATACGGTCGGAAAATATGCACAGAATTTGTAGACCGACCTATGCACTAGGGGTGCAGTGGAAATATAAGGAGCCATAGTGAGTCAAATAACACTGTCCCTAATGAATATTCATTAGACAGCTCACGATTCGCAGTTTACTATGATTGGCTACAATTACAGTGATGGTGTTCTTCCAGAAATTGCTTCTCACAACGATTATTTTTAAAGCATTCTGACTTCCTTGAAAGAAACAGGGCTGCTTTCCAAAATATTTTCTGTGAGTTGGTCCCTTGTTCCACTTACTTCTGTCCCCCGAATTTTGTATTCAGACTCACAAAGGGAAGGAGCTCCAAAGATGACCCCCTCCCTTTTACAAATAAGTTATCACCCCTGTTTTGGAGTCAATAACTTATGAATGATATACAACCAGATTACATTGGTTTGGAAGGGATGCTTAAAAAGACCTCTTCCACACAGTGATTCATAAACCAATTCTGAACTCATTTTAAAAACTGGTAAAACTTTTCTGATTCTTTTTTTAGCAAATAGATAAAAACTTTTTTGCTGTTGCAAACCCGCACATTTTGTGAATTTGAGGATTTACCACTGTTCAGAAGCTTTGTACATCTTGCCCTGTACACGTCTATTACTTATTTACCCTGTTCAGATGAAAAACAATCTAATGCAACCCATTTTTAATCACAAACCAGTCTTGTTTTTACAGCACTCGATGTTGTGATTCCTCTGTGATCTGCACTCCCACTTTGCACACAGTAAAAACAAAAGGATTTAGATAAGAATTCACCTGCTGCATTATGTCCATCTTCATTCTATTCAGATGTTCCAGCTGGAGTATTCAAAAAGTGAGAACAGAACTTTATCAAAATGTGTTGAATATGGTTTGACTTCACACACACACACACACACACACACAAATGCATGCATGTATACACATAAACACACAAACGTGCACTCATAATTAGTATTCATATACCAGCCATCCAAATCAACATGAAGAGAGGCCAGCTCCATTCCTGGAATAGGCCCTGCTGAGGATGTGATCCATAGGTCATGCCATAGCCCTCGCCATATATCTACTGGACCAGCCCTCACCTCATCAACGCTCTTCTCAGCCCACAACTTATTTCAATACATCACCCTAGGAAAGTCAAACTCAAACTGAGGACAACAACATTTTAAGAGTCCACTGTCCAACTCGAATATGCAATGTGTTCCCTAAGAGTATACTTATATATTTCCTCACCATGAATAGCTCCCAGTACATATTCAGTAAAGGCTCATGCTGTTCACCTTACAAAGAATCATAACAACTGTTTTGATGCCCTTTAAAGTGTGATTAATATTATATCTGTGCAAAATATAGGACCTAGTGAATGAAATATTTCATAGTCATATCTTCAGTTCATGTCCAGGTTATCAACATGAAATGCCTATCTACAAGAGATGTGTGTACAGCTTGAACTTTCAAACAAAAAAAGCCACATTAGGTCATGTCATAAGGAATCAAGGGGCTGGCCATATGCTTCCTATTATTGCCAAATTTCATGTTTAGATGTACATTTCCTGTTCTCTTAGCAAGCCTCATCATGTAGGAAGTGTGGGACTGCTGTTTGATACCCATTCTGGTATGGTAGGTTAAAATTATTGGACCTTTTTCCACAGTGAGAACTCCAGAATATTTATAAGAGCCTTGTCAAACACTTTTAATAAAACATTTTCAATATCTTTTGAGCTGCAACCTGTTTATTTAGGAAAACATTCCCCACACATTGTCACATCTCCATTATGTAACAATGTAGGCATTAGGAGAGCAATTAGGTCTTGCTCTTCTATATACAATGTACACATAGAGAGTCTGAGCACAGTATGCACAGTCGCTCTGTCCAGCAGACAATAGAAGCACAAAACAGAGCTTTATCATGTTTTGGGGGATCTTTTCCCTCCAACTTCGAGAGATCTCCGTCACTCTGCCCAGCAAACCTTCATTGAACATATGGAATGTTTAATAAGAGAAAACTTGAGGTTTAGTTGCCCTATGTGATCTATGGAAGTGGGGGAGGTATGAAACCCAGAGAAATCGCAGAGATACCTGAACCAGATCCGACAAACCCACAACAAATTTACAAAGACTCACCCTGTGGTCCAAATAACAGATGTCTTCCTGCAGCATGCCGATCTGTAGGTGTGGAAAATGGAGAAATGCTAGACATAAACAGCGGTAGCACCGATCTAGAGTTACAGAGGTATGGTATCCAAAGTAAGTCTAGGAGGTCCAGATCCATACCAGATTTTGAGGATCACCATTGGCTATATATATATATCCATATCTATCTATCTATCTATCTATCTATCTATCTATCTATCTATCTATCTATCTATCTATCTATCTATCTATCTATCTATCTATCTATCTATCTATCTACATATATATACACATATACACACACACATATATATATATATATATATATATATATATATATATATATATATATATATATATATATATATATATATTATATATATATATATATATATATACACACACACACACACGCACAACCACACACACACACACACAAGCTCCCTTCAGATTCATTGGATTTAATTTGATCACATTTGTATCCATTTTGATACCTTATAAATCTGACATGGATCCCATCAATGATTATATATGCTGGGCATCCAATTTATATTTAGGGTATGCCAGGTTAGGAGATAAATCCTAATCAATCAAAATTTGGCTTGCACTATATAATCTGTTTGTTAAGAATTCCAAATCCCTAAATTTTCTTCCATGTTGGATCTAGACTTTCTTTTATAAAATTCTTCAAACAGAGATTTAGATGATGGACTATTTCACAACATCAGGCAGTCTGTGACTTTGATTGTGCTGAATTTATTTACATACTGCCTTATTCATACCAACAGGTCAAAAACATAGAGGACAACAGAGAAATAAAAAATATCTGAGGAGTGCCTTTTCCGCAACTACATAATACAGAATTATGAAACAGATAACTGCAACTTGTGCCAAAGTTCTATGTAGCTATGTGCCATGTGAACCTTGGAAACAATGAGTGGGCCCCCTTTGAACTAAGTCAACATTAACACTGATGATCTGGAAATGATGCTCATGTGATTGACAAAGATACCAAGAAATGAGAAGACAGATCAGAGGAGGGTAAAGAAGAACTAGAAAAGGTAAAAGGAGTGACAAGGCAGGTAGACAATGCCCAGCCTTCTCCTTTTAGAAACAAAATGTATTGATATAAATGGACCACCCTCCCACTCATTGTGGCAATGAGAGGTTTAGATAGTAATTTGAGGTAGGGCAGTTGATGAGTGGGACAGAGGAGTTTTGGTGTATGGATTGGATTGAGATTCTTTCCGTATATCTGAAAGGCATATTAAAGTTGTGGAGCTGGCTGCACAGGTAGCAGGCTATGAATTTGTTCTGAAATTGGTGGGGCTATGTTTAGTTAGGTGAATAGCCACATTAGAAGAGGGTCTGATAGTCATGTATGTGTCGTTACAGATCAGGCACTTCAGGGTGACAACCATCAGGAATAGAGGGGGGAAAGAATTCATGAGTCTCAACAGACTACTGGTAGATGACGGAGAAAGTGAGCTGATAGGCCAGACACGTGATTCAATTGGGAAGAGGGCTGATGAGTCTATTGGTGAAGAGGCTGTGGATGAGCTAGGTTGGGATATGGCAATAGTTGAATTTATATATGAGATGCTGAGGGGATTTAGGTTTGAGTTATGACAGGCTAAGGGAAGAAGGGGAAGAACTTTATCTGGACAGCAAGAGCACCATAGAAGACCATAGCAGAAATAGTGTTGTGTGCAAGAGATGCACAAGTGATATATCATAAAAGACTACTTAAGGAGCTGTGCTATATATAAGAGATGTGCCTGACGGAAATTCAGGGAGGATGGAAAATGTATTGAATATTTTTACAAAGAGAAGCCCGGTTTAAATACCGATCGCCTGAAATGTATGTTTTAATGGCAAAGCAGCAAATGCAAAAATATACCTCACTTCCCCAGAGTGTCATGTATAGCATACCTCACTTTCAAGCATCCTCCTTTCTTCATCCGGAGTGTACAGCTTAGGTTTTTGCTTTAAAAAAAAAGGAGGCAAAAGAGTTATTAAACTCTGCACAACACTGAAGATTGCAACTAATTGGTGAGCTGAAAATCTAAGAAACTGACACTCTACAGCCCCAGTTACTGTTGGGGCAGAAACAATGCTCAATTTGCCGCACCCCGCATATATTCTGAGTCCACAGGGATCAGAATTTATTAGGTGAGATAAATAGCACCCAATTGCGATTCGTGCATCATGCAGATTTCGGTGCTACCTGCACCAAAATCCTCACATTCCATTATCTATCTGGTTAAAATTACAGGGGTAGGTTGCTAACTGCTGAACCTGTAGAGTTACTGGACTTATTGGAATTAATTGGGGCATACATGTGAGCTTGCAAGCTCTACATCCCTCTGCATTTTCTCAGAGGCCCTTTGAAAAGAAAGGACAAATCAGAAAAACTCAGGTGCTGAGGTTGGCAGTAATAATAATAACCATACCAAAAATAATAAAATAATGAAAATAACAATAGTAATAATCATAATAGAAGGAAGACGTACAAGAAGAAGAAGAAAAAATGTTGACTCTTACTAAAACCCGACTTAGTGGTATGATCGGTAGTCAGTCTTGCAGCCTCTCCCAGTCACCTAGTCCTCCACAATTGATGTTGGGCAAACCCAGGAGGCACTGCATCGCCAAGAAATAGCCTGACCTTTGAGAACCTTTTTTGGAATAACACTTTAGTCTCCAATCACTTCAACTGTCATAATCGCCTTTGCTTTCAAATCCCAGCTAGAAACTTGGGTTCAGCCATGATATGGCATTGAGAGAGGCCACTTACAGGGACTAAACTATTTATCTAGCACCCCTCAAACTTCCCTGAACAATAATGCAATGGACTTACAGACACAAATGTGCAAACTGATTATCACCACTCCTGCCTCCTGTCTTGATTTCAACTATTCCTCATTTGAAGATATATCTTAAATGTTCCTCCCTGAACATTAACCCTCTCTATTGTCTAATAGTTCTCTCTAACAAACAGAGCATTGATGAATCCATCATCCTCTTAGAACCCTTTCTCCCAACTTGTTCTTTTCACTGTATGTTGATTTCAACTTGGCCAACAACCGTCATGCCCAAGATCCCTCGTTTGTTGCCCTCCTACATGACCTCTCGGGTACTCGGACACTCTTTACCTGATTGCAAGAAACTTCAAGGCCCACTCATGATAATAACTCAATAGCTATTATCACCTGTTGTTATAACTCTTCCACCTCGAATACAAATGTATCTGCATCATCTGCATGAACCCAGATTTTGTATCCGTTACAAAGTACAAGCCCTTCTTTCAGTCTATTTCATTCTGCCCCTCTTCCTCCTGCCCATAAGCATTTAGTGAAGTCAGCAGTGATCTTGTCCCCGATTCTTCATAGTCCTGGCATACTGCCACTCCCTCCACACTCTGCACCTGGCCATGGACCACCCCTCCAATCCACACTATGAAAACTAAAATCCACACCACTTTCCCCCATCCATGATTGATGGGAATCGAGCACCACTGAGATTCTTTTCAACTACAAATATTCCCTCTCCTTCCTCCCATCTGAACGTGAACGTGCTGTATGCAAAAGGGCATCAACATGATTAAAACTGGATTAATTGTTAAATAATATAACCAAAAGACCAAAAGCAGCAGACAAGGTCAAGCACAACGGATCTTAAAGTTCTTTGAAGTTAAGGTGGTGCAATCACTTCCAACACCCGCTGCTGTAGGATGTGCTATTACCAAAATGCAAAGAAACAAAAAGGAAGGTGCACTCAAATAAAGTCAGTAACAAAAGTAATTTATAATTGTCTTCTTCCTTATTCAAAGGGTATTCATGAAGCAAAGGCACAGCCAACGCGTTTCGTTCCCATTTGCCTTAAGGAACTTCGTCAGGGCAAGTTAATATTCCTAAGAGGCAGTATTCGTAAGTCAACCGAAAATGAGCCGGAAGTGACAGCGTGCTCACTAGGTCATGGTTCGTAACCTTGAAAGGGAAAATGCAGCCCTAGTGTGGAAGGTCACGAGTAGTTCCAGTTGGTGCGGTAAGTTCAGAATGTTGCAAATACTATTATAAGCCCCAAGTAGGAAACAATCCAAGAAGGACGGATCGTGGCGTCTTAGTTCTCGTTCTAAGACGACAGCCCGATGTAAATAGTCCAAGAATAGACGCCTCTTTCGTGGATGGTACTTGGAGCCGAGACCCTATCACAGGTGCGGCATCGCTTTTTCAACTTCTGGCTTGGGTCATTACCTGACCCTTAGCGTTTTATTCTACGTTAACGGGACACATACTATGAACTTATGTTAAACTTGGACTATTTACATCGAGCTGTCATCTTAGAACGAGAACTAAGACGCCACGATCCGTCCTTCTTGGATTGTTTCCTACTTGGGGCTTATAATAGTATTTGCAACATTCTGAACTTACCGCACCAACTGGAACTACTCGTGACCTTCCACACTAGGGCTGCATTTTCCCTTTCAAGGTTACGAACCATGACCTAGTGAGCACGCTGTCACTTCCTGCTCATGTTCGGTTGACTTACGAATACTGCCCCTTACGAATATTAACTTGCCCTGACGAAGTTCCTTAAGGCAAATAAGAATGAAACACGTTGGCTGTGCCTTTGCTTCATGAATACCCTTTGAATAAAGAAGAAGATAATTATAAATTAATTGTTAAATGTTCAAGGCAAAACATTGTACACCAAAAAGGGAAAAGTAATGTAATGTCTCAGGGCTCGGTTGGTAGGAACCTAGATGTGATTTCAAGCTGACCACAAACAGCAGGGTTGTCTCACTGGTCAGCTTATGTACTGTTAGCCTGTTCAATGACCATGAGGTGTGCCCTCAAAGAAAGTATAGGCTCCCTGTCCATGCCCTATGTAAGTCACATAAAGTAGTGGTGGCAACAAACTGAGTTTTGTGAATCATTAGTATGACAAGGCCTTTTTCTCTGCCTCTACACATACTCTCATGTAAGGTTCTGCTGTTGGGTTATGTGAACCCCATATTTTGTGCTGGTATTCCATTTGTGTGTCGAGTGCATATGTATGCAGTGAGTATGTAGCATATGGTATGAAGACTCTGTGTAGTGTCAGTCTGAGTGCTGGTTCTTGTGAGGTCTAATTTGATAGCACCTGGTTTAGCCTGGTGCAAGATTGAGCACGAATACCTCTTCCCCAGACAGTGAAAGTGTATTGTATGTGGTCCTGTCACTGGAAGATGGAGTATCAGACACAGAATGGAAGGAGGGTTGAGAAAAAGAATCCCTTAGAAATTCAATCAGTTCCTTGTTAGCAAAAGGCTGCAGATTACTTCTCCCTGAGTACTGCTATGTGGTGGATGGCATAGGTCAGTCGTAGGCTCCAGTTTCTGCTTTCAAGATGATGAGGTTTCTTGGCCAGGCCTGCCATTTTGTCTGTCACTGATTACTGCTTCAGGAAGGCTGATGACTTTTGGGCAAAAATATAACACTTCATTTTGTCCTTATTTAAGATGCATCTGCTTGAATCCAGAATACTTTTTACCTGCTTTAACCAATAATCATACTTTTAATGAAAATGAATTGGCATAGCGCCAAGAAACCTATCTAGGTGAATGCTGCACTTTACAAATGCCATAGCAGTAGGAATCATCACCTTGCACAAAGGATGTGTCTTAGGAGCTGCAAAACATTACTTTTGAAAGAGAACCAACTAACATCAGTTCTGAAACTGCAGACAATAGATCTACATCTCTTAACCGAAAAATATATATAAAAGTATAATGATATCCACTCCACTGTGTTCCAGTTCTAAGGTCTTCTTAACTGAGGGAGAGAATTCTCAGCAGTGTACATGGACTGCTGTGTGACCAGCTCTGGCATATGCATGACAGCCAGTCTCCTGAGATGAGATCATCAGAAGTTTGCACTTTCTGCTTCAATAGCTGAGGCTCTGCCTAAAGTTAGAAGCCCATTCGCCTGTTGAGAGAGGGATTGAGTGTGCCTCACCCTGCAGGAAGAGGGATCCTTTAGGAGAGAGGCTGAGTGTGTTCCAGTGTGAGGAACAACTACGGACAGTGAACTGCTACAAGGGAGCAAATTCATGAGCAGGAGTGCAAACCCGAGTCCAGCAGCCTCCCTGAGCTATTCTTGCCATGAACTGCACTAAGATTTTGAAGTTTCCAAGCAACATGTAATTGGCATCCTCCTGTGTGCCAGGGAGACTGACGCTTATGACAATGTCAGAGAATCTTTCTCGTCAAAGAAGTTAGAGCCTTATCAGCCAGGAGACTGCAACAGTCATGCACCAACCTACTGACAACCGGCACTGAGGCTGCAAACGTTATCCAAGGATACCTTATCCAAGAATACGACCATCTGCACTTTGAGTATTTTGAGTGAACTGCACCTGTGCCCAGTCAGTGCCTAGCCGATAAACACCACTAGTTAACTGCTTTAGTGGGGCAAGGGTTACCAAAAGGGTGTATTGCCTCACTGAATTTTAGAAACAGGATTTCAAGGCTCTGTCTGTTGTTTGACTGTTGTTTCCTGAGCGCTTGTGCTCCACATTACCTCACTGACAAAGCTTTGACCACTTGTCCTTGCTACCCTGGGAGGCTTTGCAAAAAACACCTGTGGTAACTAACTTTTTAATTGACCAGAATTATAAATAGAAATAGATTAATCCCTCTGTTTCCCAAAGGCTCCATATATGGACCCTCCCTTCCCCAAAAAGGGTGTCAGGGGCACGCTGGAAGTTGGAAATCGTGAATACTGTGACTATCAGGATGCAGGGGAATCAAAAAGGGGGTTTAACTGCAATGCAGTAGTAAAGCTTTGGAACAAAAAGAAGAGTAAGAAACCTACTGGTATCTGATAGGTGGAAGCAGAATATCTGAACATTTCTTTAATGGGACCCTACATTTTCCGCTGTGATATGACGACAATAGTAATTCCCGTGACAGATTCTACTCTAACACACTACTGCAAGATAGGATTTAAAAATCGTTCCACAAAACAGATGAGTTTCCATTACCTCCCAACATGCCCCATTTCATGAGCAGTTTAGAGTATGAAACTGCTCAGATAATCAGATGTATTCGGATAATATATCATTCTGATTGTGTGGTTGAATTTCAAAGTGATATACAGTCAGACAGAAAGGCGTTGTTCAAAAATGTAACTGTTTCCTCTCAGTACTGAGGTACATTACAAGAATTGTTTTTTAAATCTATTTATTGAAAACAATAATTTCCTACAAAACACTTGCTGACATTTGTGAAGTGATTGCACCACAGACTAAAAGTAAAAGCAGACCAAAGAGTGAATGCACTTCCACTGTATAAATATTTCACATGTGTCCAAAAAATACCCAGAATAATGTGCTGATATATATGCTAAAGTACCCTCAGTTATTGAGCTGTCAGGGTATTGCAACTCACTGAGGAGTTCAGTGACCATATACCAAGCCATGAGAGCACGAGCCATTAAAAGCTTAAGATAGTGCAGTGAAAATAGATTGTGCAGAACACACATGACAGCCTTGGCAGAAATCGACTGTTGCTCTTTAGTCAGATTTCTTTTTGTGAAGTTGTTAGACTGGAGAAGTAGCCATGGGGTTCTTCTCAGGAGAGTGAGCTCCTCACACTAGCTTCAGATGTGCATCTCTTAGCTAAAGAAGACATAAATGCTACATAGACCATGTGCTGAGTCAACCCTTGGTGTCTATGTAATGAGGACTCTGATTGCTTGTGCAGCAATAAGGAAGGTAGGTGGATCTGGCTTTAAATAATTACTAATAATGTGATAAACATTTCCTCTGAGGTCTTATCCGACATCATAACATTTACCTGGGCAAAAGCTTTCTGCAGAGGATTCCTCTTTGATGGGCTTGGGCAACCCTGCATGTTCTTTCCGTCCTTCAGATGGTCCCTGTTTTTAGTGAAATGTGTAGAACAAACATGCAGATCATGTGCATTATTATTAGATAGGAATTTCATCAAATCCACACATAACTCTTTCCTGTTTACTTGTTTGGTTGTGTAAATGGTCAACATTATAACCCACAGCGTTGAGGTCCTTGTGTTTCCTTTAGTGCGTGGTAATGCTACCACTTGGAAGACATTGCAAAATTTCAGGATTGGGAGACCAAGCAATGCTTCTAGAGTGGGAGAATTTACAAGGTATTCAGAGAGCTAGAATTCACAAGGCTTCCAGGGGGAGAGAACCAGTAAAGATTTTAAATTAAGAGAATTTGAAAGGTTTTAGATTGGGAGATGTTATAAAGTTTAAGATTTAAAGAATGTGCAAGGCTTTCTGACTAAGAGAGTCTATGAGGTTTTCTGAATGGCAGCTCTTGTAAGGTTTCCATAATGGTAGAAATTTGCAGGTTTTTGGATTGGGAGAATTTGCTAAACTTTCAGAAAGGGAGAACTTGTGAGGCTTTTAGATTGGCAGAACTTGTAATGCTTCCGGATTGTGAAAATTTAAAAGGATTCAGATTGTGAGAACTTAAAAGGATTCAGATTGGGAGAACTTGCAAGACTTTCAAATTGAGAGAACTCGCAAGGCTTTCACATTGGGAGTGTTTGCAAGGTTTTCCAACTGGCACAGCAAATATGGCTCCTAAATTGAAAGGATATCATTAGGTCCATCAATTGAGCCATTGTTTGATTAGTAGGAAGTTGAACAGTTTCATCGTGTGCAGTGACCCTTTATTTAAAGTTTGAACTGATCCTGTGATGTAATCTTTTGTGCCAACCTACTTGGGGCTTCCTTGATTCATTTTTTAAGTGGCAATGGCTCAGGTGTGTCAATGGCTGCCACATTGGAATATAGGTGTAGAGAAACAGGTTAATAATTGTAGGGACTTCAAGGCTATGTGCAGTGATTTCCCTCAGCTATGTTCCCTCCATCAAATGCAGACCATGAGAAACTTCCATCTGATATGAAAAAGGAATTTTTATCTTTAATTGGAAGAAGTGTGACACAGGAAGAAGGGTGAGGCCACTAGCATTATGGGCACAAGATTGCTAATTCTCCAAACCAGAGTGTAGACCGTGTGTCTGCCTAGTTCTCAAAGGGTCAAGACAAGTAATATGAACTGGGTAAATTATGATTAAGGCTCCAAGGTTTCCGTTTTTACTGATTTCTACCGATAAATATAGACACACCCTTCTATATTTCTGTCTATTTTAATTTTAAATGCAAATTGTCTCAAATGACTGTATTGTACTGTAAATGGCTAAACCCCACTGGCTATTAAAGTACATGTAAACATTTGTTGATTAAATAAATGTGTACATATACCCATTGCAGATTCATTTTTTACACACTAAGCGCAAAATAAATATGGATAAATACAAAATTGAAATGTGAAAAACAAAATTACCATATAATCAGGAGCAAATTCTATTACTTAGCAGAACTTGCATTCATGAATACAAGCCACTCCAACTACCCCAATTACCCCAAGCATCTTCTAACATTAAACTACAACACACTGCTCCATTCACTGAACTTGCAAGCAATCACAAGTGCACATCTCCTTGAAGGTATTACATTCTAACATTTTATATAGCCTTCCTGAACACAGAACATTGACATTCAACGTCACTTCAAATCTCGATGAGAATTGCCCAATCACACCTTCCTCATAACGAACATGAAGGCACAAACGAGAAATAACAACTTCCATCATTATGACATCTTCCCTCTTCATCATGCTCATAATATGAAGATGTGCGTGCCAGACTAATTTGCTTGTGCTAAGCAAAAAGATCTTGTTTTGTTTCCCACACAGTGAGTTTGATGAGATTGTCATTCACTTGGTGTAGCTAAGTATCAAGTCCAAGAACATTCATTGGTTTAGGGTTTTTTAAGGACTATGAGTTTTTTGGAGGACCAGAGATGGTAGCTCTTACGATTCAGCTATCACACCCATACCTACCTACCCACAGTATTTGCTCATGTCTTTGCACACAGTCCACACAAATATGACTTCCCCACCGTACCTCTTTCTTGCTGATTCAAGTGGTGGCATATGACTGTGTTTTTGTTAGATTCTTAGGGCCTATTTTATGAGGTTTTGACATAGGACAGGGCTGTAAGAAATCTTGGAAAGCTGCCCTATATCAAAACAAAACAGCAAGAATGCACTGTATCTATGAGATACGGTGCATTCCTGTCCTTTTCCCCAGTGCTGGCTCACAATGGGCTGCCATGAGCCAACACAGGCATCCTTGGGTGCCTGCGTTTTAGGGGTGATGGTTTTAGAGCAGGAAGGACACCTTCCTGCACAAAAACAATCAGTTTAGGTAATTTCTTCTTTCTGTGTGTGCTGCAGAATGCAACACACATAGAAACGGACAAATCGAGGAGAAATGAAAAATGTCTCTTTGTTGGGCCTCCCTAACGCCACACCAGGGGTTGCAATAGATTTTGACTCATTCCCAGGTTTTACGATTTCTCCAACAGTGTTGCGTGGGATCATACACAGCAACACCCATGGAATGCCTCTTTCATGCAGTGTTCTTGCGGTGTAAACGTGCTCATAAATGAGGCCCTTAGTTTGTGTTATTTATTGATGTGACAGCATCAACATAATAACACAAAGTATTCTCATAGGGGCCAGACATACAAAACATTTTTCAGCTCGCAAATGTCACAATTCTCAGAATTAGGACTTTTGTGACGAGAACAAAGCATATTAAATGTACAAAGCCCTATTTGCGATTCAGTAAGCTATTACCAAATCGCAAATTGGGTTTGCGAGTCGCTATTAGAAAGGGGCCTGTCAAGAGCGTCCCTTTCTAATAATGAGACACAGGGGCATTTATGCAGTTAGAGACTTGCACAATCAAATGGTTGTACATCTGGCGACTAGAGTCCTACCTAGAGGTTTCACTCATCCTCAAGACTATGACAGCAAATGTACTTTCTTTTTATTTGCACGAGGTATTTCTATTTCATTTTAGTGTTTGTCAAATATTATCATACTGGCCCAGTCTTTCATGGTTTTGACCAGGGCTTGTAAGTTTATGTAAGCTTAGCTTGCATTATGTTGACTAAGCAATCTATTCCTACCTGGATGTGGATGACAGACCTGTGCGATATTTGTGTTTTCAGAATATTTTGTTGAACCAAGCCCTTGAACCTCAGCCTCTGCTAACACTTTCACAATTGGCCGGAACATAAGCTAATGTTTAGCTGTACATTTAGAACTCTTTGAACAGGCACACCTTATTTCATCCGCCTCCCCGTTTCAAAAAACAGCTGAATGGGCAGAAGCCTAGATGTTTTATGAGGGCATTCCATTATGGACTTTGAATTCTAAGGTCTAGTTAGTGCTATATACATGCAAGGCTGTAGTGAGCTTGTGTTTATACAAATATATGTTTACAGAGTCTTATCTCCCTTCAGTCCTCATCCCACGAATTCTTGGTAATATACCTATCACAAAAAAGCTTATATTGCAGAAAGAAGGCAATAAAATAGGGCCGACCATAGTCCGACTCTTCTATCACAGAAAGGTATCTAGGGACAGACGTACAAAGCATTTTGACAGATGCTAGCACTGTGATTCAGAGTTTTCTACTGAAAATAATTTTTCTTTTGAATGAGTTCCATTTTAGAAGTCAATAAACCTTTATTGACTTCTAAAAGGCAATTGCGACCATATTCCAACTTGGTGTTTGAAAGTAGAGTGTTGAAGGTGTCCTTTCCAACAGATGAATTGGCATGATATGTATTATTGTTTTGCAAGGGAAATTCTGTCTCAGAACATTGAAAATGTTCAACCCAGAGTTGGCTCGGTAATGCAAAAGGGATACCCTCCTCTTTGGTAATAACAAAAAATATGTTTATTGGGATGGTAAGCAGTAGTCTAGGGGACGACTATCAACTCTCAAACAAACTTTTTATTTAACCGTTTAACCGCTGCGGCAATTCCGAAACGGTGCGGGGGTTTAGCGGAGTGGGGGGGGGGGGCTGCGTCGGCCAACAGACGTGCACAGCACTTCGGAGGATGGCCGACGAAGACAGTGAAGGGGCTAAGCACAGCCCCAATTCCTTTCAGGACAATGAGTTGCAATAAAAAAATACTTTCTACTTTCCTTGTGATGGGCTAAGATTATCATGAGTTGCAATTTGTGAGCTACCGCATTGATATTCATGAGGCATTGGTGTATTACGACCCACGCTAATTGTGAATTTTATGAACCAACCTATTAATTCATTTGAAACCTTCATTTCAGCTCGAGGCCATAAAAAGCACAAGTAAACAATATTAAAACAATAATATTCAGAATTCTATATATAGATATATTAAATACATATACATATATTAAAAGCAAATACACCTAAAAACAGTACCAAAACTGTCATGTGTACAGAGAAAAAGGGATCAAAATAACAAATTAAGAATGTACATTTTGTAGCATTTATGCACATTAACACAATAACACCAGGTATTTAACCTTTAGTGGTACTACATTTATCCCTGGCTTTCCACATTGTCAACCGATAGCGGGAGAGTGCAAAAACCAGTGGTTTACTAAGGTTGTTTTTTTAATATCCTTAGGAAAAACTTATGCTCTCTAATCTCCAAATTCTGACAAAGTTGTAAAATCCAGCACTGCCTGCTAGTTGAGTAGGCTGGGCAGAAAAACAATACATATATCCTTAAAAGCTCTAGACGCTGGGCACAGCTGTTCATCCTCCAGAGGCGATTAGGCTCATGTGGCAGTAAAAGTACAGAGAGGAAAGGTCCCATTGCAAAATAACAAGAACAAGCGCCTCGCTTGAGGGGTTCAATCTCATCCAGAAAATCTTCTCTAATGAATGAGCCTTTGACCAAAAGAAAGTTTAAAAAAAACAAGGTGGCCCAGAAAAGTCAACAACAGTGGTCCCTAGAACAAGGATTCATTTCTTAAATGAAAATAGACTCAATAGCAACTATATTTTGGGGACAGCCGGACAGAGCTCTAATGTTTACTTGATCAATAATATTACACAGTTTTAACAAAACAATACATAAAGTGGGACACAAGCCTGTGTCCTAGTTAGCAATATACAAACAGGGAGGGAGGGTACCAACAGGGGGTTCAGGCACAGCTGATGGTTTGTTACACAAGGAAATGCACAATGACACAACAAAGCAACAAATTGCGGGTTACACCTTTACACTTTCAATGAACCATTGTTTTGACATGTATAAGGTCCTTTTTATGTGTCGACTGCGTTTCGATCCATCCATGAGGATATCTGGATCATCATCAGGACATGGTATACATGCCTATAATTGTATTAGACTGTTTATTATGAGGAGGGATAACATACAATTAGGGAAGTCACATAAAAAGTTAAAGGGTAAAGGAAACTCTTATTTGAGCTGACTCAGAGAACATACAGTTGAGGAGGTTGCATAAAAGGTTAAGAGGTAAAGGAAACGCTTATTTGAACGGACTCAGAGGGCTACATGCTTAGGTGCAATTACAACAGCGTGTTGAACTACGGAGTGTTTTACAATTAGCAGTGAGTAGGAGGGGGGCAATTAGATACTGGTGCAAGAATAGAGAGAACATGCATCGAGAATAATCATGAGGCAACATAATCAGGTTGCATAGCATAGGTCAGGCAGTCAGGGTACGTTTGAGGGGGTGAAGTGTTCATGCAGCAACGGTTGCAAGGATTAAAGGAGTACGGCTACTGGTGCAATAGAGTATGCCGTGATGTATTTTGTGAAGGATTAAGCGAAAGTTGGCTCGTTGTAGAAAACCATTATCTGTGGCAAAAGGGATACGTTCTAGTTTGCAGTGGGCCTGAAGGTACTAGTCATAGTGGGTGATGAGAAGCCCGAAGAATTTTAAGTAGGGCCAATGATACATTACGATAAAAACATTTAGATAGCACAATATTATGTTCACGCTATGATTTAATAAAAACAGCTAAATAGACTATGAATTGCACCCATAGTGGGTTAAAATCACAATGCAAACATTACATCCTTAATTGGTTCATACAACAATGCGACTATTGCGGCGCAGAGAGAGGGTGCCAGGGGAGACCAACATGAGAAATATTCTTGGTCATAAAGGTCAATTGGTGACATAAGATGTAATTTCTTTTTAATTAACTGCGCAGTGTCAAGATGATACCAATAAGAGAAAGATTGGTCCAGGCCACCGATGAAAATTGATGACATAAGGTGTAAGTTACTTTTAAAACAACGGCGCAGTGTCAGATTGTGTGGAAGCAGAGAAGAAAAGGTCTTACCCAAAGATTAAGGGGTTATAGGTACGCTCATGGGCAGAAATTAAGGGGCTGTCCAGCCTAGGGGAGGTGTTCTAGGTAGATAAGAAAGGAGTGTTAGGTGAAAGAATACCAGTGAACTTCCTAGTATGTCAGTTAAGCATTGGGGTGCTCACAAGAGTAGTATACAGGGCCGATTTCCAGGGCGCAATGGCGATGGTTTAATCAACGGTGTTCGAGCTGTAGGCTTGGATAGGGCAGGTGTGGAGGGAGCCTAGAAGGGGGTAAGAGGTAAAAACAATTGGTTGTTGGTTAGACCGTCACAAAGCGGGAGGCTCCGAGGCTGGAGCGGAGTAACTCCATAAGAAATTAATCCTTGTTCTAGGGACCACTGTTGTTTAAAATTTTTACCAAAAGAAAGGCATCAGTCAAAGAGCATTGCCCAGCTTTGGAGTATATTAAGGACTCATGGTTCTGCCAATATGCTAATTTAATCTTACTCTTGGGAATTTACCTAGTCTCTCTCGGGGCGCTCCACAATGATATTAACCCAATCTCTCCCATGGTGGCTTTAATGTACTTAATCCAGTGTATGTTACTAGAGCCCACCAGCCTGAAAATTTCTTCTAAACCATCTTGATATGATCAGAATCTACGGTGGCCTAGATCCTTCTCCAAAAGAGGATGGAACGAAGATCTGTCTTATTTGAAATAGGTCTTAACCCAAGATCAAGCATGAGAGGCAGCAAGAAAATGTCCAGATGATGTTCAGATGACCCCACAGTTCCACCCCACTCGTGGCCGTCCCCAGGGCTTGGTGGTAGTAAACCTGTAGTGCCGGCTGTGCCAATCAGAAAACAGAATTGTGGGCCAGCTTTGTAACTCCCAGGGAAGTTTATACACACCATATAAGGGATGCCCCATCATTCGGTCCTACTGGGAAGCAATAATGTGCAAAATCTCGCAGGTCACCGAGATAGAGACCCTCCAGGAACCAAAATGCAGCCTTATTATTATTTGGGAACCTACAGAGCTCAACCATTCGGACCAGGACTGGGTAACTCTCGGCCTGACAATATCAAAACCCAATATAGCTCTAAACTGGGAGTCCGGGCAGTCCCCAACCCTGCGGAAATGATGCCAAGATATGGATACTACAATTTTAATTGAGAAAGAACTATACGTCCATAGGGGTTGCCCCAAAAAGTGGACACACATCTGGGGGAAATGGAACGCACATCGTGGAAATATATGTGAACCCCCCAAGAGGACACTGGATCTGATACTAGCGACTAAATAGAATCTAAAATGGACAGATGGTAGGCTGTGTAACAAACCAATTGGGGATTGTGCTCTATTGATACTTTGATAACAAACATAATGACATTTGTAGAAGAATTGTGAGTGTGTGCAAATGTGTTGGCAGTATTAATTGTGTGATTTGATTACCAACATAACCATCTACAATTTTCTTATACGTTGCAAAATAAAATAAAAAGAATTATAAAAAAAGAAAGGCTTGTTTTGGAGAAATTCATAATAAAAGAGGTTTGAGATGACACAAGGGAGGGGTAGAAGAGGGAAGAGTCTAGAAAGGGTTACTTTAGGGATCATAGTAAGGGTAGAGTAGGGAAGAGTATGGAAAGGGTTATTTTGGGAATCATAGTAGTCAGAGTGCGGAGGCACAGTTTCAGCTAAGGCATCCAAGTCAGGGTTTGAAAGAGGTTACAAGATTTATATATACTGCTTAGCTATTGATCATCCCCCTTTTAGTCAAGGCCCATAACACCATACAGCCCGACAGATCCCTCCCTAGCTTTTCGTTCATGACATCAGTGCTTTTTGTAATGTGAATTTCTCCCCGCACAATGCTTTGCTCATGCTTTTTCAATGCATTCCATCAATACCTGAGCTATGTTTCAGGTTGTCACCCATCGCAACTAAGCAAAGCCGCCCCACCGGCAAAAGATCCATGCCACTGCAGACAAACGAGAAATGACAAACGCCACCAACTACGCACACAGGTGCCAGCTCCTAAGGTAATGAAGCACTACAAAATCAAATAAAAAAAGATGTGTCCACAGATAGGAGCCTACACGTGTTTTCCCTGCAACCCGTTTCCCTTGAAATAAAGGACTCTTGTGAGGAGGTATATAACAATGAGGGTTGCAGTGATATGCCCAGGAAACTGTGGGCACCAACCTACTCATTCAGTTCATGTCATGTGAGTCGGTGGAAGTGTGTGTGAGCGTGTGGTGACACGCTCACACACACACACTTCCACCGACTCACTCAAAGTGCAACAGTCCTGTGCTTTTCCATCTTTCATTAACACCTCTACTCCCAACCTTGCCCCCCTTCTGCTGGCATCCTTGATCTGACAGCGATGCTTTTGAGCAGCAAGGCTTCTGCCCCTGGGGTGAGTACGGGAAACCCTGCTCTGTTCTATGCAATAACAAAAACAATCATCCTCTGCAGCTACAACGAACCCTGTGTTGATGGAGTGGGTGCTTTTAAGGGATGTATAACAGTACATCACCAACCGTTACAACACGCGCTCTTAGCACGCAGCCCGCTCATCGCAATGACTCTTACTTCGCACTTTTTTTTCACCGCATGGCATTTCAACGCCAATGTTGTTTAGCCTATAGCAAATTCCATTAGGACGCATACCGAAAGATCGCACGCCATTACAACGTGTAATGGTTTCTCGTTTTTGCTCGTAGACTCCCTGTAATGAGTTTGAAAGTGAACTAAACTCAGATAAGGGAAAAAAGGGCAAAATACTTCAAGCAACCGGTGTGATTAATTTGGAATCACTGAAGCCCCCACATTTATCTAAGGCGGTTTGACAGGATGACTGAAAAAAACACAAGCCGATTTTATTTCAGTGCAGCTAGCAGAACTGCTAAACTTTGTGACCTCTGGATAATGTTCTACCGGTCCCAAGGGATACATGTTTATTTGTATAACTTTAGGACCACAAGAAGCCGACAAGCGGTACCAAAATAACAGTAGAAAAGCTGCAATGTAGTTGTCTCCTATACGGAACGTTTAGCAAAGCACAGATTTGTTCAGCAACCACACGACATTCTTATTTTTGAATTGAAATCTTTAAACGGCTTAACCAATCCATTTATCACACACAAATGAATAATTAGTCAAAAAAACGTAACCGCATTTCATGAATAGAAGTCATTTGATAATTATGCAAATTGTAATTGCTCCTAAAATGTAACATCTGGTCTATTTGCTAATTGACATTAGAATAACTATACTGCATGTTTTGTTGACTAGTGTCTTTAAATACAGCGTTATATTTACCTCAAACCATCAACAGTAGCTATCCTTTTTGTGGGATTTGGTTTAACAGAAGATATATACTCCAGTTTAATGCAAGTTAACCAACAAAATAAATACATGATATATCATTGCACATTCTGACAGAATAACACATCAATAAGTGATTGGAGTTTACTTGATGAGATGGGAGTGCGATAGCTCCGCAACGCCATGTCTACAGTTAACATTTAGTTTATGGATTTATTTCACATTTTTATATTGCACTTTGACAGCCGGACAAGTATTAACGTGCTTTACCCAGAACTGAAGAGTTTTACATGAACATGGGTTAGGAATGAGGGGAGAAGAGCCAGGGAGGAAGGGGAGAGCAGGGAAAGGGGTGGAACCGATGGGAAAAAAAGAGAAGCAGCTGAATGGACAGTAAACAAAAATGTGATTACAGCCCCCTTTTAATTGCAATTTGCTCGTATTCGCCATGTGTGAATGAGGTGTGGTAATAACCCTTGTAACTAGCAATGTATATAATTTAGTGTTTTTTATTTTCTCTCAAGCTTTGCGAAGGGAATCAAGATTCGATATCTGTCCCTGATAAGCTTCCAATGCTTTATAGTCTTTCCACCCATCCATCATGAATCCATCCACCCATCCACCATGCACCCATCCATCCACCCACCCATCCATCATGAATCCATCCACCCATCCATCCACCCATCCATCCACTAATCCACCCATCTCTCTTTGTGCGTACCTGCTGCCCGTTTGCTGGTGGAACAGCTTCCTTCTTGTGGACCCAGGCTACTTCTCGCCGGACCCGCTCCGCGGGTCCCGCTTCGTGTCTGGGAGCAGAGGAACTTCGGGAGTGCGCGCAGACGCCAAGGGTGCCGGTAAGCCTTGCAGGGCTGCGAGCAGCGTGGTCAGGGACTCCATATCCCAGGAGTCCCTGATAGCCCGCCTGCAATCACCTGGGCCGCTCTCCCTGCAAGCCCCGCCCCTTCACCTACGGAGCTAAAAGCCACCGCTCCCACTACCTCTTTGGGACTCTCTTTGTGCGTACCTGCTGCCCGTTTGCTGGTGGAACAGCTTCCTTCTTGTGGACCCAGGCTACTTCTCGCCGGACCGGCTCCGCGGGTCCCGCTTCGTGTCTGGGAGCAGAGGAACTTCGGGAGTGCGCGCAGACGCCAAGGGTGCCGGTAAGCCTTGCAGGGCTGCGAGCAGCGTGGTCAGGGACTCCATATCCCAGGAGTCCCTGATAGCCCGCCTGCAATCACCTGGGCCGCTCTCCCTGCAAGCCCCGCCCCTTCACCTACGGAGCTAAAAGCCACCGCTCCCACTACCTCTTTGGGACTCTCTTTGTGCGTACCTGCTGCCCGTTTGCTGGTGGAACAGCTTCCTTCTTGTGGACCCAGGCTACTTCTCGCCGGACCCGCTCCGCGGGTCCCGCTTCGTGTCTGGGAGCAGAGGAACTTCGGGAGTGCGCGCAGACGCCAAGGGTGCCGGTAAGCCTTGCAGGGCTGCGAGCAGCGTGGTCAGGGACTCCATATCCCAGGAGTCCCTGATAGCCCGCCTGCAATCACCTGGGCCGCTCTCCCTGCAAGCCCCGCCCCTTCACCTACGGAGCTAAAAGCCACCGCTCCCACTACCTCTTTGGGACTCTCTTTGTGCGTACCTGCTGCCCGTTTGCTGGTGGAACAGCTTCCTTCTTGTGGACCCAGGCTACTTCTCGCCGGACCGGCTCCGCGGGTCCCGCTTCGTGTCTGGGAGCAGAGGAACTTCGGGAGTGCGCGCAGACGCCAAGGGTGCCGGTAAGCCTTGCAGGGCTGCGAGCAGCGTGGTCAGGGACTCCATATCCCAGGAGTCCCTGATAGCCCGCCTGCAATCACCTGGGCCGCTCTCCCTGCAAGCCCCGCCCCTTCACCTACGGAGCTAAAAGCCACCGCTCCCACTACCTCTTTGGGACTCTCTTTGTGCGTACCTGCTGCCCGTTTGCTGGTGGAACAGCTTCCTTCTTGTGGACCCAGGCTACTTCTCGCCGGACCCGCTCCGCGGGTCCCGCTTCGTGTCTGGGAGCAGAGGAACTTCGGGAGTGCGCGCAGACGCCAAGGGTGCCGGTAAGCCTTGCAGGGCTGCGAGCAGCGTGGTCAGGGACTCCATATCCCAGGAGTCCCTGATAGCCCGCCTGCAATCACCTGGGCCGCTCTCCCTGCAAGCCCCGCCCCTTCACCTACGGAGCTAAAAGCCACCGCTCCCACTACCTCTTTGGGACTCTCTTTGTGCGTACCTGCTGCCCGTTTGCTGGTGGAACAGCTTCCTTCTTGTGGACCCAGGCTACTTCTCGCCGGACCGGCTCCGCGGGTCCCGCTTCGTGTCTGGGAGCAGAGGAACTTCGGGAGTGCGCGCAGACGCCAAGGGTGCCGGTAAGCCTTGCAGGGCTGCGAGCAGCGTGGTCAGGGACTCCATATCCCAGGAGTCCCTGATAGCCCGCCTGCAATCACCTGGGCCGCTCTCCCTGCAAGCCCCGCCCCTTCACCAATCACACCAACTATATACCAACGCTTGCTCCACCGCTACGTGGGAGCGAGCGGGAGCGCGCCGGGAGAAGCCCGGGACAAGGGCGGGACCGTCTGTGGCCGTCCGGGGCCGGAGGAGGCCGGGCTGGGCCACATCCCTTGGCCCCACAAAGCGGACATCCAGCCACCAGGACTATGGCTTCAGGAACCCGGTCTTGCAAGACAAAGAAATCTGCTGGAGACGTTGTTTTAGGTACTATGGACCAGTTCATAACCCGTGCTGTCTCCATAGTTGAGAAGGAGATAATCTTGGCTGAGCGAAGGTTGTCTCGGGACTCCTTTAGCACATCTAATAAGCGCTCTTCTTTGGGCGCCATTGCCCTAGCTGATAGCCCTGGTCATATCCCATCAACTCCCTTAGTAATAGTTGATTCCCCCACCATTGACGAGAGAGTGAGTCGGATTAGGGCTAGCCTAGAAAGGGTAACCACTACAGCTCCAAGTATTGTGCTCGACCCGACACACTCCACTTCCTCTCTTTTTAGTGTTCCATCACCAGAGAGGCAGATTCCAGATCGCACTCCCAATACCCCTGATGATTCGAGCCCCCATGTGCTTGTTAATATAGCTGTGAATTCCCCATCCACTGCAGGCCATTCTGATACTAACACTCCTAGAGTGGTAGTCCCCGAAACTGTTCCTGTAGGGAATCTAACCCTAGGTACCGTCCCTCAAAAGAAGAGAAAGCGTCCCACTAGTCCCCGTAGGGGAGGCTCTCTAAAACCTCACAGTAAGGTTAGTAGGAACATTACACCAAAAGGGGGTATTACCCCGAATCAGGTTCCTCACTCAAAACCCCAAGCGTCCCATATTGGAGACGCTGCTGTCGAAGGCACTCCTGGGCAATTGGCCCCTATAGATGCTAGCATTTTCCCCCAAGTCGAGAGCATCATTAAGTCTGTGGTGATGCCACTTGTAGATAAGATCGATGGCCTCACACGCAAACTAGCCTCACTTGAGCAGTCAATGCTGGACAATTTTTATGCAGTGAAATCGTTAGTTAAATTTCACGCTAAAACCCAGGCTGAAGAAAACGGTGGGCTAAGGAGCGGTGTCGCTCCAACAGTTCCGTCTAATCCGACAGCCCTCCCTGATCCCTCACCTAGTTTAAAAAAAACGCCTGCCTTGGCTAAGGCTCCCAAACCTATTACTGGAACCATACCCCTCCCATCGACCCCTACCCCTGAGTCTAGTTTGGCACGTCCAATGAACAAATCCAGCACCCATGCACCAAAGGCACCCAAGGTCAAATTCGCTGCAAATTCCAAGCCTACCACTTCCAAAACTAAGGCAACTGGAGATACAGTGACCGTAAGCAAGGGCGCCGCAATCATAATCACATCCCCTCCTACTTCTGCTTCGCATGTAGCGCCCAAATCTCCAGCAAAAACCACAATAAAATCCCCAGCCAAAGACAGGATAAAACGGCGTACGCCAAATGCTAGCCTTCCTCCTGGCTGCAAGCCCTATGTGGTTATCTTAACAGGGGTACCTGAGCTTGAAGAGGGCTCTTGTGAGTCCTATTCTGAACTCAAACACAAGACACTCTCCTGGCTAAAAGCTAATAGACCCCTCCCGGGGCACATCGATGGCAGAATAGCCTTCGTCCGACGGGTGGGTTGGATCGGTAACAGACGCAAGGCTATTACCGGGGACTGTGTGTTGATTAATTTCAATGATCCCAGAGCTGCTGGTATGATCTGTAGCCAACAGTCGCAGCACAACTTTTGCGACATACAAACTAGGGATTTGGGGTATTTTTATCACCCCCCCCCTTAATGGGGCTTAATAATAACAATAATTTCTTTCAAGATGGGGGTAGAGGTGTATGGTTCCCTCATTACCCAACCTTGGATCCTAGAGCAAGGGCATGGACCCCCTCCCAACCAACCACCCCACAGGGTTGGGGCTGGTGACTTAACACCTTAGAGGTAACAAATGTCTCCCCCCAAAGGGCTAACACAACTTCTCTGGTAGGGGAGGTACCGCTGACCAACATTGTTGTGCCCCATCCCTCGCCTATCCCAATCCTACCCATTTCTTCAGGTGATGGGACAGATAAACTCGAACTAGTGGATAGTCCTCAAATTTCGGGTCCTCAGGGTGGGAATAGCGGTTATAATGAGTCCCAGCATCATGCCCCTTTGAAAATCATTAGTTGGAATGTGGCAGGCTTAAGTAGTAAGCTAGATGTCCCTGACTGGGTGGCGCTCGTTGAACCCCACTCAGTTTGCGCATTTCAAGAGACATGGTGCGTAGAACCAAGGCACCGAGTAGGTAATGCCACCTTTTTTGTCCCGGCAGAAATTCCAGCCTCGGGAAGAGGTCGCCCCTTCGGAGGTCTCTTGGTTTGGATAAACATTACTTTGGGATGGAGGGTACACCATCACCCCCAAAAAACTCCAGATTTGATGCACCTCACTGTAACTTGCCCGAGGAGAGCAGAAAAACTGGAGATTATTAATATTTATACACGAGGGGCCTCCGGGAGAGCTTTGTCACCAACGCTCTTGGACCTGGAGGCAGCCCTGGGTGAGTGCTGTAGCGATTCCCTAATTTTGGTCATGGGGGACTTCAATTGCACATTCGAGCCTTTGTTACCCGATGAATCCCTGGATCTAAATGATGAAGATTCTAGGAGAGGTGTCCCGTCACTTGACTTGCCCATCATAAATAGTTGGACCCCCAGAATCATCCAACTAAATTCCCTCACTTTAGAGCACGGTCTAAGGGCAGCCAATGGGAGGACACCATCAGACCTAGCGGGGGCTCATACATATAACAGGGTCGGCCATTCCTCCCGGATCGATTATATCCTTCTAAACTTTTCTTTGTGGGCACACATGAAGGATATGGTAGTCCTACCCTCCCTGGACAGTGACCACAACGCCCTTTCTTTGACCCTATCAACCTGGTGGAAAGAGAACTTCCCTGGAAGTGGAAACCACGATGCTCTTGCAACAGGGCCACTGGGAGGAGTGGTCCCAACAAACTGCTTAAGACGCTTGAAATGGGACAAAGTGGCAATAGATGAGGAGAAAATGGCATGTATCAGAACTGTTACTTCCACAGCCTGTGCCATTTTAAAAAGTCAGCCTATTTGCCCTAATCAGATTACAGCATTGTTCTGTGAGGTCTCACTCTCAATTGGGGACCTTTTCAAGGCCAAAGTAAAAAAAGGGAACCCTAATCGCAATAATCAACAAGGCAGGTCAGGATGGTACACAAAGGAGTGTCGTGCCAAGAAGAGAGCCCTGATACTGGCGGTGAAAAGTGGAAACGCCACCTTAATATCCACTGAACGGAAGGGCTATAAATCTGAGCTCAAATCAGCAAAGAAAGACTGGGAAGACAAGTTCTGGCAGGATCTCCGAGCTGCCAGCGGCGGAAAAAACGCAAAAGCTTTCTGGGACTTAGTTCACAAGAAGAACAGACCCCTTGATACAGTCATCACCTGTAATATAACCGAGGACTTATGGTTTACACATTTTTCGAAATTGTATACGGCAACCGCAGTTGAAGCGTTGGATTTCGTCTTACCACAGCCCCTTAGAGTGATGGAAAGATTCGAGGAAAGTCTGTTTACTAAGTTAGAAGCGGAAAGTGCAATAAAATCTCTGGTTCCACGCAAGGCGGCTGGCCCCGATGGTCTTCCGGGTGACTTGCTCCGAGCTGACATAGATGATTGGAGCGCACTGATCTCCTCGGTTTTGAATGCTGCTTTGGAAGGCGCACCTCTCCCTGCCTCCTGGATGGCCGCTGAAGTGGTTCCCCTTCACAAAAAAGGCTCGAGAGATGACCCAGGGAACTACAGGCCAATCAGCCTGATCGACTGCTCACAAAAAGTCGCAGGCAAGGTTCTTTTAACAAGAATACAGCAATGGGCAGAGGAGAACAGGATCCTTTCGGATTTTCAGGCAGGGTTCCGTGCTGGCACTGGAACAATTGAACAATCGCTAAGGCTTCTTATGATCCACTGGAAGGTCGTCACAATTGGGAAGGGTACATTATATCTGGCCTTCATCGACCTCCGGACGGCCTTCGATTTGGTCCCCAGAAATAATCTATGGAAGGTTCTTAATGATCTTGGCCTGCCGCCTTACCTGCTCCACCTGGTCATGAAGTTTCATGAAAACAACTACGCCCAAATTCGCTGGGGTCCCAATGGCCAAAAAACCCGAAGAATAGATGTGAACAGAGGAGTGCGGCAAGGGTGTGTTCTTGCCCCAACACTCTTTTCGCTCTATGTTAATGGGGTGGTGGACCACTTGTCAAGGATCCCAGCAGATGCCCCTCGTCTGGCAGGTCGCTCCATCCCCACCCTGCTTTTTGCGGATGATACTTTGCTCCTGTCAAAATCGCCAATGGGCCTGCAACAGCTTCTCTCTGGCTTTGACGATTTTTGTAAACAAAGAGGACTCTGTATAAATACAGACAAAACAAAGTACCTTATTTTGAACCCTCCGCAAAAACTAGGCCCTCCACCAACATTGGGCTCCGTGGCATTGGACAGGACTAAAACCTTCGATTATCTGGGCATCAGGTTGGTGGATTCCATGAAATGGGACCAGCATCTGCTCAAAATGTTGCTAAACCTAAAAAGAATAACCGGGACCCTGCTAAAAGAGCAGAGAGCAGCCTCAACTAAACCCATAGCTGCAGTACTGGACATCTACGCGGCCAGAGGAGTAAGTGCTGCCTTGTATGGGGCGGAATTATGGGGAATGTCGAACTTGAAAGACCTTACTCGAGCTGAGAATTCCTTCTTGAGAAGCCTGATGTCCCTTGGCCCGTCTGTCCCCATCTTGCCTCTGCAATTGGACATGGGCTGTCGGGCTATAGAAGACCTAGCGAAGTTACGCCCTTTGCTTCTGTGGGCTCGCATCTGGAGAGTTCCTGAACTCTCAAGTTATGCGGACGGTCTACGGGAGATACTAAGTTCGGCAGGGTGGGCGAAAATAAAGTGGCTAACGGATATTAAAGCCTTACTTACCAATCTGGGGCTGGAAGAAGCTTGGCATCAACAGTCAGCCCCCCCCAAAACCACAATAAAACAACTTTATTGGAATTGGGTAACAAACAGAAGGAATTCCTCCACCTCGATATGCAAGTCGACTAGAAACTTCATGGAGTCCAAAGATACCCCCTATAGAGAACTGTATCTGGACACCATCTCAGCCCCTTGGGAAAGGTCCCTGTACTTTAAATTCAGAACTGGTCTTCTCCCTGTAATGGAATTTACTTGTCACTGGAAAATCCCATACCAGACTGCTCCGTGGTGTCCCTTCTGCCCACAGCGCAGAGAATCTGTCCCCCACTTTTTATTTGAGTGTCCTGCATATATAGTTCCACGGTCAAAATGGCTCAAGCCCATGTGTCGTACTCTGGGCACTAGGCATTGCAACGTGGCCTTAAGGATTCTCTATTCGGACACTCGTACTTTTTACGCATGTGCCACCTCGAAGTACCTTGGGTGGGCATGGCGAATCCGGTCAAAAAGACTTAGGCAAATTGTTTAATTACACATTTTAACATGGTCTGTTTTAAATACTTATTTTAAAACCTATAGATCCATTTTCTGATAGCAGAAAGTTACAGTTTATTTTAAATGTACTGAAAAGTATTTTTTTATTGTATGTATGCTTTTTAAGATATTGTTATATGTAGAAATAAAGCCTTTTTGACTTTGACTTTGACTTTAATCCACCCATCCATCCACTAATCCACCCATCCATCATGCATCCATGCACACATCCACCATGCTCCGATCCATCCACCCACCCATCCATCCACTAATCCACCCATGCATCGACCCATCCACCATACACCCACCCATCCACCATGCATCCATCCATGCATCCATCCATCCATCCATCAACCCCCATCCAGCACCCATCCATGCATCCATCCACCCATACACCCATCCATAGATCCATCCAGACACCCATCCATCCATCCGCCATCATGCACCCATCCACACTTTTATCCATCCATCCATACATCCACCTACCCATACATTCATCCATGCATCCATCCACCCATCCATCCATCCAACCCCATCCAGCCACCCACACATCATGCACCCATCCACACTTGTATCCATCCATCCATATTTCCACCCACCCATACATCCATCCATGCACCCATCCACCCACACATCATGCACCCATCCATCCATCCATCCATCCATCCACCCACCCACCCACCCACCACACACACATCATACGGTCTCAGCATCTCAGGTTTACGTAGCCAGTTTGCACGAGGCCTGTAAAGCTGGTTGTCGAGGACAAAGAGTTGGAAGAAAAGGTGATAGCAGTGAGCCTTCATACGTGACAGTCTGCACTTTTTGTTTGCAATGCTCTGCTGACAAGGAAGAGCTGTCTCTCCCAACCAGTAGGGCATTTCTTTTAGATTGTAGCCAGTTTTGGTTGCGCTGATGTTTGCAGGTGACATCAAAAGCAGCTGAATAAAAAATGAAGTTAGGGAGCTTATTTTGCCGTGATACACATTTGCACGAGGCCTGTAAAGCTGCAATTAACATCGCATGCGATGTTTATAGCATAGCGCCGTTGTAGCATGCATAGTAAAAGTATGCGATGTCAACGATCCTGTGATGTAAAAGTCGCGGTGCGATGGCACCAAGATGTATTGACATAGATGTAATGGGTGTTTCCCCTTTTAAGTGACTAAACTGAAAATGTTACCTCACAAAGAGTGTAATATTCATGGCGTCAAGTAGTGACCACTCCACCTCCACAGAAGGCACTATGGTAGTGGTGCATATATTTGCAGACCAAAATGAGAATCAACTTAAAATGCACATACGGAATATGACGACTGCACTGCTTTCATCCTTATGTAAATGCGCCAAGACGGTGACTTGCGCCTGCCTTCACGGTTCTGCGGGGAAATCGCACTGGCAGCATGTTTAGTTGTATTTCTCATACGTGGAAGTCTGTGAAAGGTTGCGTCCCGGTCCTAAGTTACAACTGAACGTTTAACACCTTGGCTGCTAGGCGTTCCCCCCCCCCCTGTGCTGAAAATTACCATTTTGCTGGTTTCATGACGAGCTCAGCTCGTCATCAGCACAGCTCAACTGTGCATCATGACGAGCTGAGCTCGTCATGAGCATCGAAAGGGTTAATAAGAAACTATGCACTAAACACTAATCAGTTCAAACAGACCAACACACTTCACTGCCCTTCATCTACATGTGTTCCCAATAAAGGGGGGTGATTAGGATGGCAGGCGGACTTAAGTTCGCCTGCCACGCTAGCGGTAACAGGACCACCTGCCAGCCATGCGGCGGTCTCAACACAACAATCATGATGCGACCGCTACCGCGGTGGCCGCATGAGGCATTTCAACATTGCGACGGGTGCAACGCCCACCGCAATGATTAAATGCCATGTTGTGCATTGCCATGCACAACGTGGCAGGCACCGCGTGGTGCCTGCCACCTTGTGCATCGGAATAGGGGCCCGCAACGGGCCCCCAAAGTAGATTCCTGCCAGCATTTCCATGGCGGCATCACCACCATAGAAAGGCCTTGAAAGCCACAAATCCTAATATGGATGGCGGTGCATGCTAGGCACCGCCATCATATTGTGGCTCAAGTAGGCCAAGCCAGCAATCGGAACGCTTGCCGACTGGTGGAAAAGCGGTGGACGCACTTTGCATCCGCCTCGATACCCCCGCCATTATAATAGGGCGGGGTACATCGGGTTGTGATCTGGCCGCCATCCTAATCAATCCCATAGTGTTTTAAGTTTATATCAACGTGGTACCACAGTGGAAATGCATTTAACACAATTGGACAATAAAATGAGCTTCCAATCCCTTAGGTACACCGCCCCTCCCTCCTTTAGATTGTGTCCCTCCTCTTTGCCCTAGGCCACCATTTTTTACAAGTGGTTTCTGAACATAAATAAACAGGGAAAGAATAGCCTGAGGCAGAGGATGCAGCTGATGGAGAGACAGATGGACGTGGATTTCCACACAGCACCCAACAAGGGCACAGAGTTACAAGAGGGGTCATTTCAGTGAGATGGGGGAGAAGGCTCGGACAACGTGAGAGGGGGCGGGGAGAGAAGACACAGACAACAGGAGGGGGGTGGGCAGGGGTGAGAAGGCACAGACAACGGGAGGCGGGCAGGCGGGGGTAGAGGAAAAGGCACAGACAACAGGAGGGTGGGCAGTGGTGTGAGAAGTCACGAACAACAGGAGAGAGGGCGGGGAGGGGAAAAGAAGGCACGACAACAGGAGAGAGGGGGGAGGAAAGAAGGCACCATAGCATTTTGGGCCTGCAGTAGGAGAACCTCATTAAAGAAAATACTGCTCACAGACTAAATAACAGCACCGTATAACAACCGAAGTAAAGGGGCCAGGCGCCATGGGAGGTGACAAATGAAGAGGAGGCGGTACTAAGGAGGGACTAACAAGCCTATTGGTGAATCAAAAGGTAGCATTTAGGATGGACAATGAAAAAAGCCAATGGCAAATATGGGCAGAGAGTGGGCGGGGTTTCTATTCCCTACTCCTCTACGATAAGTCTTGCAGAGCAGCGCATGCGCGCTGGCTCTATGCTCGACCTAAAAAGTTATGCTAGGCTGTTTTGGATAGCACCCCGCAGCTGATCCATAGTAGTCTGCCGACAATTATACTCTCCCTCCATTCTCTGTTCTCCGTGCATTTGTGTTTGGTTCTCCCGACTTCTTACAAGGGGTGTGCGCGAGCACGGCATGATGGCAGGGGGCGGTCTCTCCGGTCTATGATGGGGCACCATCATTTGCTCCTATTAGTAATTAGGCTGGTTCGTGAAATTCTTTACATGGTGCAATAATCCCAATCACAAAATCTGATTCTTACTATATCTGGACCTTAGTTCATTAGATCTGTGTCAATGGGTCTGCAGTTTTAGTAATGCTCGTAACGGGCTTTGTTGGGTTCAACACTATTACAAGGACTTCTTTTTTACATGAGCAGGACAGTTTGTAAGAGCCTCCTCTTGCCCAACATTATGAAAATCCAAGGTTGCCAAAGAAGGTATCAATGCACATTGTTGCCTTGTGAGGAGGTTTTTTTCTTAAGTGTGAAAGGTCATTATGTGACGAGGTTTGTAGTGCCTCCAAGGCAGAGGCACTGAAATGATGTGATTCTACAACTACAGTGTTTTCCACTCAATTATGGATTTGACACATTTGTTTCATAAACCATCAGGGCCATCATTGCCGAAGGGCGTCTTGTCACTTAATGCACTTTAGCTAGTACAGAGGTAAAGAAATTAGGGTCAATTGGACAGTCAGGTCTTAAGATGTCTTCCTAATTAGTGCAGTAGATGCAGTAACAACTGGTCCAGTGGTGTTAACATCCCACTGCACCCCAGCTATGATTATTTACTGCCCAACTGGGTACAATGTCTGCTCATTTTATTTGCTTGTACTAGGACCCATGGCACCCTAGCTATGCCACTGTGTTCCTCCAAGGTTAATGGGAAGTGTCGCATATGGTAATTGACAGTTGGTTAAAGCATGAAAATGTTAGCTATGTGGCACACTATGCAAGGGGTTTCATTAGTAGAAGGGATTTTGGTATTGATATGATTTGTGGAATGATAAATTCATTTTACAAATGGAGATAACCTCTGTCTGGAATGCAGACTGCCGCAAGTCTATGGAAAGCATGGTTAGTGGTTCAGTATGTCACTGACTTGGCCATTATTCTGGAAACTGCGATTTGATGTATAAACTGTGCCAGAATGTGATTATTTGGAGGCTCGATACAATCTCAGTAAATGTATTGTATTTATCTAAGGTCTTTTTTAAGTTTGGCATTAGATAAGACCTTTTGATTTTACTAACATTATATGTGTAATACACTTATTTACATAGGTATTCGGAGAGCCCTCCTCATTGATTGGTTTTTTGTTGTGTGATTCACATTTTTCATCCACCCACTACAGCATACAGCATGGGTGCAATTGGTCAGTCCACTATAGCCATTGGAAAACATCAGTGTGAGTGGGGGGATTCAACTCTTTTGCAAGGAGCTCATTTACAAGCCAATTATTTCTCTTCATTCCTCTATGGCAATGGGTGCTTTGAGAAAAGAAAATATTTTAGCTTTTAGCCCATGTTTTTCTTTTTAGAGGGCATGGCGGTTTCCCCAACAAAGTTTTGGAAAAACTATGGTAAAAAAAAACAAGCAATGGCAAGGCCAAATGTTTGTTCCAAACGTAAATAGCTTTATTTATGAAAACACAACATAATAAAATATTTATGTTATGTTATGTTAGGAATTTGTAGAGCGCATGTCTGCCCGAGGACTTCCTAGCGCTAAAAGTAATGTTTATAGGCTCTATCCATAAGGTGTCTACAAATGGAACAGGAACGTTTTGAGATGTTTCCTGAAAACGGTTTCGTTGGGTAGAATTCCTTTTTTATATGGGGGGCATTCCACATCTTTGGTATCAGGTGGGAAAATGATCTGCCCCCCCTCCACCTGGCTCTCGTTGTCCTGAGAAGCTGTTGCTGGGCTGATCTTAGATGCCTGGCCAAGATATACCTGACATCATTTGTTTCAGTTTTTTGGGCCTTTTTTGTTAACAGCTTAGGCATAGGGACTTAAAACTTTATTCTTGTTTCAATAGGGAGCCAGTGTAGCTGTTTCACTGCTTCTTTAGTCGAAGTGCGTTTGGGGATTTTTAGAAGGAGTCCTGCTGCCGAATTTTAAACTACCTGTAGTCTCTTTGCCACATATTTAGGCGCCACATAAAGTGAGTTTCTATAGTCTGAGCGCAAAATTATAAGAGACTGGATGACCGTTCTTTCAGATGTTCCGGGATCACTTCAATAATCTTTCTTACTATTTTAAGCAGAGAATAACATATTCCTGACAGTTTCCTGGATTAGCAATCCATTGTGAGTGAGTTCTCCATCCAGACCCCCAGGTTTTTATCACTAGTTTGAGTATAGGTGGGTTTCCTGCCACACCAGTTCTGACTTGGCCATATGCAAATCAGTCTGACCCCGTGCCCCATGGGAACAGTCCAGCCCGAACTGCCAAGCCATGTTTTCCCTGGACCGGAAACAAGCATCCTGGGACTGGTTTCTGGCTAATCAGCCGTCATCAGCCAGGTTAGCTTGAATCTAGTGGCAAAGTGAGCAAGGGACCCAGGTCTGGGCATACCCTGCCAACTTAGGGCGAACAAAGCAAAACCAAAGGGGATGATGGACGGAGGATTGAACATTGCAAGAACTCACCCCCAGTCAACTGATCTGGGCTTAATCCATCATCATTCTTTAGCTCAATCTGCCATCCCAGTTCAGACATGGCCATATGCAAATCAGGCTGACCCTGTGCCTCATGGGAACTGTCCAGCCCGAACTGCCAAGCCATGTCTTCCCTGGACCGGAAACAAGCATCCTGGGACCAGTTTCTGGCTAATCAGCCGCCATCTGCCAGGCTAGCTTGAATCCAGTGGTAAAGTGAGCAAGGGACCCACATCTGGGCATACCCTGCCAACTTAGAGCAAACAAAGCAAAACAGAAGGGGATGAAGGATGGAGTGTTGAACATTGCAAGCACTCACCCCCAGTCAACTAATCTGGGTTTAATCCATCATAATTTTTTAGCTCACTCTGCCACCCCAGTTCAGACACGGCCTATGCAAATCAGTCTGACCCTGTGCCTCCTGGAAACAGTCCAGCCTGAACTGCTAAGCCATGTCTTCCCTGGACTGGAAACAAGCATCATGGGACAGGTTTCTGGCTAATCAGCCGTCATCGGCCAGGCTAGCTTGAATCCAGTGGCAAACTGAGCAAGGGACCCACGTCCAAGCATACCCTGTGAACTTAGGGCGAACAAAGTAAAACCAAAGGGGATGATGGATGTAGTGTTGAGCATTGCAAGCACTTACCCCCAGTCAAATAATCTGGGTTTAATCCATCATCATTCTTTAGCTAACTCCACCACCTCAGTTCAGACATGGCCAAATGCAAATCAGTCTGACCCTGTGCCTCATGGGAGCTGTCCAGCCCGAACTGCCAAGACATGTCTTCCCTGAATCAGAAACAAGCATCCTAGGACAGGCTTCTGGCTAATCACTTAGGCTAGCTTGAATCCAGTGGCAAAGTGAGCAAGGTACCCACGTCTGGGCATACTTTTGCCAACTTAGGGCGAACAAAGCAAAACCAAAGAGGATGATGGAGGGAGTGTTGAACATTACAAGCACTCACCCCTAGTCAACTGATCTGGGTTTAATCCATCATCATTCTTTAGCTCACTCTGCCATCTCAGTTCAGACATGGCCATATGCAAATCAGTCTGACCATGTGTCACATGGGAACAGTCCAGCCCGAACTGCCAAGCCATATCTTCCATGGACCAGAAACAAGCTTCCTGGGACTGGTTTCTGCCAATCAGCCATCATCAGCCAGGCTAGCTTGATTCCAGTGGCAAAGTGAGAAAGGACCCACGTCTAGGCATACGTCTGGGCTACGTCTGAGCATACCCTGCCAACTTAGGGCGAACAAAGCAAAACCAATGGGAATGATGGACGGAGTGTTGAGCATTGCAAGCACTCACACCCAGTTCCCCATGCAGGCAGTGGCAATGAGGCACTGCACCCATCTGCAGAGGGATCTCTGAGGAGTGCTTGTTTTCAAGGGGAGCCTCATGTGTCCCACTGCCTGTGCAACAAGTCTTTGTGGTACAAAGTGAGTGAGCCTCTAAACTAATCCTTTGCACCTGTACCAGCATGTGTAACACAGCACAGATGCAGAAGGAAAGAGTTCTCTCATTTGCATGGGTCCCCTTACAAATGACTGAATGCCCTATTGAGATTGCACTTGCTCTATATGTGCAAACACACAATCTGTATTACAGAAGGCGTCACACAGGCATCTACGACACCCTCTGAAATTCCAAAGTACACAGACGGAGTACAAACTAGTTGCATACAAAATGAAGCTCTAACTCAGAGAAATATTGGGTTGAATGAAATAATTTTGTATACTACAGGCACATAAAAAAGGCGTTGGGCACCTCGCTGAGGTATTAGAGCTCACCAAGATGTGGTGTCATGTGTGTTTTGGGTTTGTTTCATCAATCAGATGGAATTTACACCACTCAGTGCAGCGAGCAAGAGAACCAGGTTCTGGTCTGGACAAATCCAATCCACTTTAGGAAACTCAACAGATAACAAACATGGGGATATACAAATCTGAGCTAAGGCTTCTAAACCAAAGTCTTGAATGAAAATGCTTCCACTGGTGCTATAAACTAGAGCTACGATGTGTAGACCCTTCTCTAAGTCTGTGCACTTTCAGTCACAATGCTGGGCCAGGTAGGCAGCCCTCGACTAGTCTTTCTAGGCCTGTGGCACACCAGACCTTTACCAGCTAGCTTCAGAGGTTGTGAATGACTGAGTGAAACCCAGGAGCATGAGTTGCAGCATACAGGAAGGCATCAGTGCACTGTCAGTTACATGATACAGAAGGGGTATATTGAGAGGGAATGCAGACTGAGGGGTGTCTGGGGGGAGCTGAAATTATATAGGCCCAGTGAAAGGAATAGGCGAGAAGTTGGATAGCTGCAGAGGTAGGGGTCAGACTAAGAAGGGGGTCAGGGGATGAGTGGGAGTCAGGTTGAGTGTGGGCAATTCATGGGTGGACTCGTAGAGGGTCTGGTTGAGAGGACAAGCAAAAATGTGTGATTTAGAATGAAAAAGGGCAGGTGGGAGGAATGGATAATGCCTAGTTCTGATATCAGTTAAATATCTGCTGCAGCACTCTGAGGAGGTCACTCTAAGGACCGATGTTGAGTGGTGGTTGAGTGCATACAGAATGATAAGAAGGCAGGAAGAAAGGGCTTTTCATGAAAGTTAGGCAGACAGGAAGGAGGGGAATACTATGTGCATCATCATGCTGAAAAGTGGGGAAAAGAGGAAGGTAGGCTGTGAGGAGGGACAGAATTATAATAGGGTCGACAAAGTGGTGGCGAGACGGACACTGGGAAACAACTTAGCAAGCTCATGGGGCTCTTGAGAAGAGGCCAGTTCACAAGCGGATTAACCTTAAAATAAAGGGTGACAGGCTGAAAAGAACAGGCTGGGGGCAGATTGAGCAAGGGCACACTGATGGGAAGACTGTGAAAGGATATTCTGATTGATCAGACTAGCATTAGGTGAAGGTGAGTATATTGATATGCTGAGATTGGGGGTGGTGGGCCCAGGCTAGGCAGATGAGGCAGGTTGAAAGTATGGGCAGGCTGAGAGGAGTTATGCTTCAAGGAGGAAGGATGAATCAGGGACAGTGTATCATGATTAAGGCTATACTCCCAGAGCAAAACATGCAAAGGCTCCGTATCAGTGGCATAAGATCCCTGCCCTTCTCAAGTTAGGTTTCCATAGTACAACCCTTAGAAAAAGTGGATGGTTTTAAAAATGCACATTGGATTTTTCTTTCAATAAGAACAACTGCAGCAGTTATCTCCTAGTAGTACTGCCTTGGGCAATAATCAACAGGGTGAAAGTATGGGCAACAGCAAGACAAACGTTCATGTCAATTTAAAAACAAACATATTATCAACGTGGATTGCTGAAACACGAGAAATGGTTATGTTATGTTATGTTATGATGTGTTATGGTGTGTTATGTTAATGATACTTGATTACTGTTCACCTCCCTCAAAATGACATGTTATCAATATGGGTTGATGTATTTAGATTATTTAACTGAATTTGGTTCTGTTCACATAGCAATAATGTTTTGTTCTAGTGAGTGGTTTGTGTATGTATGATTGGCTGAACAGGAAGAGGTGAGGTAGCATGAGAAGTGGGTCAAATGGTTTATAAACTGCCACTCATCGTTTTGCCAATAAAGGCAGCTAATATGTAAGGCACTGTGGAGTATGTAAAGTAGTACTTCTGTAGTACTCTTATTTTATCTTACATGACTTTGTGAATTGGCCAACAAATATCAAAAATGAGAGTAAAATGAAAACATTTGGGGAATACCCATATACAGATAGTAGACGTAGAAAGAGTTCTATATTTTGGGCCAAACACAGGTAAGAGTGCATAAAATAATACTCCTGCAGTGCTACTGTTTGTTCTCTTACATCGTCTGTGAATCAAATACAAAGTCATCATTTGAATTTAAATATAAGGATCCTTCTTTGTACCTATCACGCACCCTGGGCTGAATATAGCAGCTCACTGGGATCATCCATGTCAAGCATGTGTCATGAGGTAGGTCTGGTTTTAGGGCCCTTAACTAAGACATATTGTGGTCCCTAGTTTTGACGTACTATGAAATTCTATGGAGCTATTAAAGCTTGCCGGGCGGGGACCACCCATCTGTGAGTGAGATTCAAGCCCATTGAGAGATTCACACAAATTGTGGAATTCTGTACCATCCTGCCAGCGATATTCACCCCTCCATTGAAAGATTACCACTCATACTGAGACTTTGGGACACCTATATTTGAGATTTATGCCTAATGAGAGTTTCACACTGCTGGGGAGTGAAACTGCATCATCCTTCTGTGAGTGAGATGTTTGTCTAGTGACTGACAGACTCACACTGATTGAGAGTCAGTGCCACTCTTCTGTGAGTGAGATCCACACCTAGGGGGAGAGTCACAGTGATTAAAACTAGGTACCACTTGTTTACAATGGATATTTGTGCCCAATGAAAGCATCACACTGATAATGGGTAAGAATGAGTACCATTTTTCTATGCATCAGATTTCAACCTAGTGTGAGCTTCACTCTCTCAATGAATGAGACTCAATACCGCCCGTTTATGAGTGAGATAAACATCCAGTGAGAGTTTCAAACCCTTTGGGAGTGAGTTGCTGCACTCTCTTGTCTGATGAGATTCACACCCTGTGACAGTTTCACAGTTCAAGTTAGTAGGATTCTGTACCACCCTTTAGTGATTAATATTCACTCCTTGTGAGCGATTCACAATCATGAAGAGAGAGACTTAGCGCTATTCTATGAGTGAGATTTCCGCCCAGTGGGAAATCCACACTTTTAATGAGTGAGAGTCAATGCCACTGTTTTATGAGTGATGCGAACAAATGATGGACGGAATGCTGAATAAATCATACATTCACCCCCAGTCAAGAGATCAGAGTTAAATACATTGTTCTTTTGCTCACCATGCCACCCCAGTTTAGACCCAGCCATATGCAAATCAGTCTTGACCCTGTGCTTAATGGAAAGAGTCCAGACCGAATTGCCAAGCTAGGTCCTCCCTAGACCGGAAACAATTCAAAGGAATGAGACCATATATCACCTTCCTGTGAGTGAGTTTCACTCCCACTGAGAGAGTAACACTACCTGTGAGTGATGCTCAATTTTATTTATTGTTCCATGTGTGAGATTTACACCCACACGCAGGGATTCACACTTTCGACGACTGAGACAGAGTGCAAACGTTTTATAAGTGACATTAATGCACAGTGAGAGATTTACACTCATGGTTTGTGAAAATTCGTACCATCCTTTCATGAATGAGATCCATGCCACTGGTAAGGACTTGTCCAGTGAGACCAGTGGGGCTCAAGCACAGTCACAAAGGGGAAGATTAATGAAAGCATTTATGAGCACTTGAAATAGAACTATAGGAGTATTCCTTTATATACTGCTGCAGGCTTTTGTGATCTGGACACGCTCCCAATTAGTAGAGTGGCAAAATAGGGACAGTCCTTTCTATTTGTACTTCCCATTTTGTTCCCATTTTAGATGTATGGGGGCTAATTCACAATGGCATGTAAGAGTATGTGAAAGAGTACTACAGGAGTACTATTTTAGGTCCTGCAAAATGGTTTTGTGAAAAGGTCCCAAGGTGTCAAAGTAAATATTTTAACAAAGTAAGGCATTCCCTTATGCTTTCCAAAAAGGGTGGGTGAAGTTGTGCCAATGAGCGAAGGGGCATATGGTGAGGGGTAACTTTGTCATGTGCTAAATTACCATCACACAGGATTCACAAGCAGTCACATCCTTAACCCATTCCGTGCTGGCATCGGCCAATGGCCGACGCGAGCACTACCTTCTGGGTGCTGCGCACGACCGTTGTCCGACGCCGCCCCACCCACTCCGTAGAACACTTGCCCCGCGGTGGAATGTCCGCTGCGGTAAATGGGTTAACCAATTTGCAAGTATTCACAGATTGCCATAAAACCATGGCCAACAATAAAGACAGCCTGAGTCCAGGTGTATAATCTTCAAGTACAATGGAGCAGAGTGTGACAAAAGCCAAAAAGCAGAGCCCTGATATGAAACCGGCCTGTCCACTTTTGAGGTATCTTAGATGGACAACAGAATAGGGGGAGCTCTCACACCTTCCATTTTCAAGAGCTGACCATTCCCTACTAGATTAAAAAGCAAACAAGCAGTGTTTTAAGTTTGATGAAAAAGTAGAAGGGTCTGTAAAAGAGGACTGGCTGAAGGTGTAAATCGGAATCTTTTTAAGGCGCATGCCTTATGTAGTTAAGGGGTATATTCATGAAAGAGTTGCGCCGCCCTTGCACCACTCACTGGGGTGCAAGAGCGATGCAACTCTTAAGTTTGATTTATCAAGCCATGCAAGGCCACCTTTATTGCACCTGCATGACTTGGTAAATCTAGAGTAAAGCAACGCAGTGCAATTCACTGCGTTGTATCACTCTGTCGCAAGGAGGCATTCCATGGGTGGAGATTGGGTGTTCCCATGCATCCCGCCATGGAGTTTGGCACATTCCCAGAGATACCAAGACTTGTGAACCTGAGAATGTGTCAAAACCCCCATGGAAGTCGTGCCTAGGAGAAATGTCTTTGTTTATCCTCATTACGTCCTCTTTCTATGTGCCCTGCATTCTGCAGAACACATAGAAAGAGGCAATGCCTTAGAGGATTGATTTTGTGCTGGAAGGTGGCCCTTCCTGCACAAAAACAGTCCTGCTTACAATGCAGGCACCCTTTCACCATGGTGCAAGGTTGCCTGTGTTGGAGCTAGGCAGCCAAATGGGTGCAAGCGCAATAAAAGGACTGGAATGTGTTGTATTATGTTAAATCCAACACATTCATTCCCTTTCCCTTTCATGCAGCCCAGATCAGCAAGGTGGCTGAAAGGTACATAAATATGCCGCTAAGTGTGTAGTTTAAAACATGCAAAAGAAAATCCTACTCTTTATACAACATGCCATCTGAACAGTATTTAAACCTTACTAAAGTCTGTGGAAGCAGCAGTGGCCCTCTTAGTGTCTCAGACTCACCCCCTCACAGCACTTTCTTCTACAGTTTCCCACTGATAAACACTTGCATCTTTCTCCCACTACCTCTTTCCCAAATCCTCCATATACAGATCTCACAGTTTCCCACACATACGATTGGTACATAGGTGACAATCGCTCTGTGCACTCGACAGCGAGGCTAAGGATTGGATGTGCATGTAGTATGCACGTTCTTTGTGACCCGCTGACAGGCACTGTGAGAAACTCGCACTGCCTTCTCAAAAATATTCTGAGCTTTCAACTGTGCTCCTTATAATCTCGGCCCAAAAACCTGAACTTACTCAGACACCTGAGGTGACTCAGTGCAAATAATACACTATACAAGAATCCTATGTTGCATGAAAAAACTACAAGCACATACTGAAGAAATACAAACAGGGATTGCATCCCTGGCATGGTTTACAGTAAGGCTTTTTATACTTCTTTTAAAATTGATCAGTGTTTTTGCAAATACAGTTAAGGACATGAATACAGAGCCCAGATAGGGAGCTTCTTCGAAGCCAGTTTTTAGGTTTTACCTGCACAATTCTTGTGCTGTGTTGTAAAATATATTGTAGTTAATATATATTAAAAATGGCTTCTCTTATCAGTTCCCAAGGCCAAAGTACTCATCCAAATCTGCTTTAGTGGGTGTATCTTTATTTCTTACATTAAGGCTGTACAGCATGCATTGTTTACAGATACTTATCTTCCCCTGGCTGCTTGCATGTAAAAAAACATATCTTCTACTAAAGCTATTCACTGTCCAGACTTCAGGGACTGATAAACTATAAGATAAGATCTCTTCCCAGGGAAAAGGCAAACAGCTTCTAGCAGTATGCGGGAATTCTTGCTTTTTTTTACTTTGTTGTGTAAAGGAGATGCTGTAGCCTTAGACGGTTTGTGGCATTTCCTATCCTTGCCTCAGTACCTTTGTATGCATTATCAGGTCAAAGTTATCACTATGCAGGCAGTGACAATTTGTAGTTAAAAGGTGCTTAATTTAAATGGCACAGCAAGTGCAGTGGCACCTGGGCCAAAAGTTATCATAACTCCACAAAACATCAAGTATCACTATATTTTACTACTAAAAAGGCAGTCATAAGTGCAGTTATCTAGCAGACACTAGGGCTATGAATTCAATAGTGCAGCAATTGTAGTGGCACTGAGATCAAAAGCTCTAGGCACCCCACCAAACACCGATTATTGCTATATTTTACAACTAAACAGGCAGTCACCAGTGCAATTATCTTTCAGGCACTAGGGTTATGATTTGAATGGTGCAGGAGGTGCAGTGACACCAGCCCCAAACATCGTCAGAACTCCTCTAAACACTTAATATTGGTAATTTTAATACTAAACAGGCAGTCACAATTGCAGTGACTTTCATTTAAAAGGGGCATAATTTGAATGGTGCAGCAGGTGCAGTGTCACTGGGGCCAAAAGCTCTAGGTGTCCCACTAAACACAGATTATTGCTAAATTTTACTACTGAACAACTCAGTCACAAGTCCAGTTATCTAGCAGGTTACAGGGTTATAATTTCAATGATGCAGCAGGTGCAATGACACCAGGACCAACGTCTTAGGCACACCATTAAACACCCAGTGTTGCACTGGAACCAAAAGCGCTTAGATCCCCATTGAACACCGATTGTTGCTATATTTTAAAAGTAAACAGGCAGTCACAAGTGCAGTCACCTTGCAGACAACAGGGTCATGATTTGAATGGTGAAGCAGGTGCAGTGGCACCGGGTCAAAAGTTGTCATAACTCAAGTAAACACCTAATATTGCACTGGAACCAAAAGCTCTAAGCACCCCACTGAACACCGATTATTGTTATATTTTACAGCTAAACAGGCAGTCACAAGTGCAGTAAGCTTGCAGGCAACATAATTATTATTTAATTGGTGCAGCAGGTGCAGTGGTCCCAGGCCCACAAGTTGTCAGATCTCCTATTAATACCTAATATTGCTCTATTTTACAACTAATCAGGCCCTCATAAGGGCAGTTATCTAGCAAGCACTAAGGTCACGATTTCAATATTGCAGCAGGTGCAGTTTCACCTGGACCAAAAGCTGCAGTCACCCCACTAAACACCAGTTATTGCTATGTGATAAATAGGCTGTCACACGTGCAGTTATATGACCTATGGAAACTTGTTTCTTCCCTGTAGCTCTAACAGGAGGTTAGTCAACTGACACTTTGAAGCACTTATGTGGAGCCTGAGCTTAAGTCAAGCAGGTCCAATCTTCATTCTTCAGATACCAGGGCAATCCATTTCCTGAATCTATCACAGGACCAGCAGTGTTCTGATGAGAGATTTTGAAGGTGCCACTTTTATCCTCAGTGCCAGCCTATGGGGGAGGGATGTCCTGTCTGTCTAAACTTACCTCTTACCTATGTTTGGCTCCAAAATGTGTAGGGTAACAAAGGGTAGATAGGCATATTTGTGAGATGCATTTGTCAGTGGCACAGAAGACACCCCTTAGAAGTCAGGAAGGGCAGGGTCAGCCATAAGGCTATGCTTTGAAGTTCAGGAAGGCTAAGCACAACCTTCAAGGACATCCCAGTCAGGAGGTGAACACCCAGCCCCACACCCAAAGCCCTTTAGTCCTCACATCTGGAAGTAATACACAAAACACAATGGGAGATACATTCAGACTCATGTGATCCTGGATCGTGGCAGAAATGCACATTTGGTTTATGCAGAAAAATACACACTTTGTAAAATTTGGTTTTACAGAATAACAACTTAAAATCCGGCTTTATGATTAAAGAGGTTCACATATTACAATGTATTTGAATTGAAACAGTGTCCCTTGATCTGGTCCCAAATTGAAGTTATGACTTATAAAGCATAGAAAGGTAACCCGTTGTTAGTCTATGTGAGACATAGCTTTACAACATTGAAAACTGCCTTTAGGAGTTTATTCATTGTCAGGGCATGTAAAACTGAAATACACATGTCCTACATTTTACATACAATGCACCCTGCCCTATATATCATGGGTGAATTCTAAGTATTGAACAGGAAGATTTAGGCCTAGCAAAAGGTTTGTAATGACTGGTTGAAATGGCAGTTTAACACATTACTACAGATTTTAGTGGTAGGCCTGAGACATGCTATGCAGTGCTACTTTAGTGGGGGAGGAGGGCACAATGAGTGCTGCAAAGCACTAGTAGCATTTAATGCTCAGGCCCTGGGTATATTTAGTACCATATAATAGGGTATTACAAGTAAAGTAAATGTAACCAATCAGACAAATACCATCAGGGGTGGCTCTAGGCTCATGGCGGCCCTGGGCAGGGAGCGTATGTAGGGGGCCCCCGGAGGAATGCAGGCACGAAGGCCAGTGAAGAGGGTGGGAGTCAGGGTGTTCAGAAATGGAACAGAGCCGAAGGCCGCCAAATCCCTGCCAGGGGCCGCCACGCAAATATATATCCATCCTCAGAGGATTATTATATTAAGGAGATATATTGGCGTGGCGGCCCCTGGGGTTTGGCGGCCCTGTGCAGGTGCCCAGCTTGCACATGCCTCAGGCCGCCCCTGACGCCATCTTTACCCTGTTTGCAAGGGAGACCATAATTTGTTTACCACTATTTAGCAGCCCTAAAAGCCATCAAAATAGAGTTCAACAAATGAAGAAAGAAATGGTGGATTACCTTGCATAAATGACCAGGTTGAACACCACCTCATTCCGTTCCTGTTTAAAACATGTAGGACTCATATTACCAGCTCACTGACTAGTAATATCTTGTTAGGTTGTAAGGCTGATCAACAGATTTAAAACCATCACCACTGACATTGATTAGATGCAAATACATTTCATAAGCATATATGCTTTATTACTATTTGATAGGTTGACAAGCCTAGCCCGAATGTAAACATATGGTAGATATCTCTAGGTGGTGAATAGTGTTTGAACAGAAGACAAGTAATCCTTCTTCCTTTTCACCACAGCCTGTATGTTTTCCTCTTTTACTGTACCACTACCCAGGATCATAACACAGATGTGACACCTGACAGCCCTCAAACACAAGACCCACATTAAAAGATGGAAGGAACAGCAGTGTTTAATAGCAACAACTCTAGCCCAAAAGAGAAGCAAAAAACAAAATTTACTAGAAAACCTAAATGTGCGCAATAGCAAAGCAAAAATAGAGTTGCCTATAAAATTTTGAGGACAATAAAATACTGCAAAAAAATTATTTTAGAAAATCAACTTTGAAGCACTAAGGAAATGTTTGACACTGAAAGAATTTCACAAATTAGGTAAGGCGTAACATTTACAGACTAGAGCTCCTAACACTTAAACGACTTTACACTCAATTACCACATTTCTAGATGTTTTAAACATAAATCATTCACCCAAAAAATTAAAAATGTAAACATAAATCATAACATTTCTACTAAGCAAGAAATCATCTAAGCAGGTACATGGTGCGCAAATATCTTTGAGTACTCAATTGAAAGCCAAGAACATGTTTGCCATAGAAAACATTATAGATATCAATAAAATAACATACTCAAATGTGTGTGTGTGAGTATTTATTTTCTTACCTTGATAATTCACACTGTTTACTGAGAAATAGATGCAGTTATTTTGCTACATTTCCAACTGAATTTCCAGGAAAGTCATGTGTGTTTCATTGAAGTAAATTGAGTGCAATGTTACAGTTAAAAGTGAAACTGCATATTTGTCATACAGATGGGCTAAAAATTCCCAAGACACTCATTACCATAGCATAGCAGTAAAGTCTCATCATTTGTCCTCAGTATGTGTTTGTGTTTGGTTAAGTGTGCATGGATTCGGAAAATACATAGGCCTGTAAAGATAGAACAATGTCTAAATTCTATTTAAGTTAAATATTAACATAATGGTTTAGATTCAAAACATAAGAGATATCCCATCCATCTTATTCCAAGTGTATTTATAGTCTAAGGCACTTGTAATATGGCGGAAGAAGTATATGTCACATTATGATTAAGTATCCAATCCACCTTACTGAAAAAAGACTCTCAGACAAGCAATCTAACACATAAATTAACTTACCAGTGGTAGAAGTAGACAGGCTCACTAATAAATGTCAATCTTTAAAGAAATGGCACTTCTCCTGAGCTAGCACAGCTTCAACCTCCTCCTTCCAAGTCTCCAAGGAAAGTGACCACTGTGCCTGAGATCTAGAACTCTCAGCCTCGGTGTCCTAGGCAACACTAATGGATCTGTTATGACACTATCAACAAGCATCTGCTTGTTATGTTTCTATTTTTGCTACCTGGCAATGCTGATGATGTCACAGACACAGAATCTGCAGAGGGTGGAAGATGAGTTGAGAATCCTGGTGTGAGGGAAATTCCAACAAACAACTGAAGCAGGATTTCCCTTAAAGAAAATGCAGAAAATGTCACAGTTCTTTAATAAGGGAATGCCCACAAGGTTTCCAATCCACTTTAGCTTTGTTCCTGTGGCACACTTTCACAGGACCCACGCCTGGACATACAGTGTGTCATGAAAACCAAGCTATACCTGTCTGATGAGCCCTTCTAGTGTGAAACCAGTCTTGGGTGAAGACTGATTTGATTTATTTGATTTTGACTTGGCACAAACTGAGGTGGCATAGTATGGAAAATAATGATGGATCAGGATGAGATTAATTCAACCATTACATCCATCACTTTGCTGTAGACTTAAACCTTTTCACTGCTAGGCTTCACCCCTTCCCCCCAAGCTAAGCCTTAATTTTGGGCTATTTGGGGTAGGTTGCGCTTAGACCTCTTTAACATATTGTCCACACAAGGTATCCATTCCAAATTTGCATCCTTTTGTTCCAACATCAGGTGGATTTGAAAGGTACCCATGGGTTGTGTGTTCCTATGAAGGCGACAAAGATATTATCCAAAATACAGCTAAACTTTGGGTTTTGTGAGGAACAAATGAGAAATATTTCTGCAGAAAAAAGTGCTTGTATTCCCCTGAAAGTGGTATCAACAAAGGGTATGTTGTTCTGACATCACCATCTTTCAAGCATTCAGGGGCAGGCAGACTTTTATTAGACAAACAACATTTTCTGCACAGTTGTGGCATTTTATTGAGACAAAGCCTATTTTTGCAATTTTTAGTGCTTTTAACCTCCTTCCAGTGTTCTTTTTAAATTGTTTTATTGAAAGCTTGCAGTTACAATCCAAATGCTCCTATCGGGAACCATCAGGGACTTCATTGCATGAAATAGCACAAGCATTTTCAAGATAAAGTGTCTTCATAGAGGAGAAGGATGCAACTATAACAGCAGCTCAGAGAGCCAACAATCCCCACCCCCCAACCTTTCTCCGCAGCACTTAAAGAAAAACAGTATCAAACAAACAAGGCACTTGAATGTGATTGTCAAGGAAATCTAGGGACACAGCATGTGAATCGAACAACAATAGCCCCCTTCGAGACACAGACCTTAAACATAGTAAAATAAAATAAAATGCTAGGAGCAGGACGCTTCACAAATCTGGATGACTCAAAAAATACATTGTCAGTGGGGCCCAGAAATCTTTGGGACGAGAGGATTCAGCCAGATCCTCTGCATAGGTCTCCAGTTGTTCCCTGCAATAAGTTAGATCCCAAACCTATTTTCGAACTGTAGGGAGACTCTTTCCACCCCAGCATTGTGCCACAGCCCGCTTGGCCATTAAGTTTGGTACTGCAACCAAACGCCTGTTACTTCTCCCAGCAGACACATCTCTGGCGTACACACTGCACTCGCTCCATCACCACCTTGGTCAACACAGTCGCTACTTTAACCCAGAAGGCAGCCACCCCTGCACACTGCCATGCTAAATGCAGAAAATTGGCATCAGCCTGCCCGCACCTCACACAACAGGCAGAGTCACGCAAGTCATATTTGTTTAATTGCAGAGGTGTAGAATCGCACTGATGGAAGAACTTGAAATGGATAATTCGTAAATTACAATTGGCGGTAAGGCGCCCCGTAAATGTACAGCAGAACTGCCAATGTTCAAGTGGGAAAGTGTGCCCCAAGGTTGTGTTCCATTTAGGATATGAAGGGTGTTTTTCCGGGTCATTCTCACATTGAGATGCAGTGTATAGACTAGTGATCAAATGCTTACTTAACTCCTCAGACAACACTATCTGCAGCGTGCACTATGGCTGTGGTTCTATTGGATAATCAGGGTAGATTGTCCTAATGCCTGTCGCACCCTGACACACAATTCAATTCAATTTTATTGATTTATGATCTGGAACTCAATTGAGATCCACATAAAAACATAACATAAAATGCACCAAATACAAATGCATAAAGTCCATAAAATACACTCTATTGAATCAAAAAATTAAATGAAGGATTCATGTCCATTAATACAAATCTAGGAAACATTTAAAAAAGTTAAAAATTCTATAGCAAAACGTTTCATGGGGGGGGGGGTTATGAATAGCTTCTACTTAAGAGTTGGCAGACAAAATACTTAATTTTAAACAAATTGGTCTCACCCACTTTCGGCGGTGAGCCATTAAGGCGGGCATATGAATAAAACGTGGGCAGTATCCTGGGTCGAATTATTACACAAGTTACACTTTTCGGAGGAACCATACCATCTAGCTAATAATTTGTTCAAAGGGAGGAGATCCTGCCACAAGAGAAACCAAAAGCGCCGTAAGCCATGAGGAAGGTTCCAGGAGGCATAAGGTTGCATACGTTTAAGTAAACAAGAATTAATAACAGAAGAAGCACCTTTCTTTAAAATAAGGGATTCTCTATCCCACCAAAAACTTAGATTCCATGTTGCCAGTTTTAGGGTAGACTTTAGCTGATGTTTGGAAAGCGAAAAAAGAGTTGATTCTTCCAGTTCAAGTAGTGCAACGGCCCTTCTAAAGTTCTTTATAGGTAAGGAATACTCTTTTAGGGGAGCCAATAATTCTTTTTGGATGAGGTATCTTAAAGTGGCCAGTTTTCCCTTTAAAAGACAAGAAACCCATCGTATTACTCCCGCCAGGCCCTGGACCCAACTGCTTCGTATGCCAAATTCAAGCCTAAGAGATGCCACAGTACAAGCGTTGTTGACCGTAGTTAAATATCGCAACTCAACAGTATCCAAAAAGCTCCATTGCCCCAAATCAAGAAGTTCAATGCCATTAAGCAGAGAGGCTGGAATTTTTGCCCGAAAAGCCTCTAACAAATGAACAAAATGTCTTTTGCCTGTGGCTTTATAAAGTACACTTAAGCCTTTACCCTGTGTCATGGCCTTCCGAGAGTTATTATCTATATGGGCCTTATCGCTCAAGTTGCCACATACTGTCTTCCCTAGGAAAACATAAGATTTTACGATTTCCAGCCTATGACCACCTAAAAACCAACTAGAATTCCCAAATTTCGATTTTTTCTTTCCCGTCATACACATTACCTTGCTTTTTGAGATATTAATCTTCAGATGATGGGACTCTGCAAATACATGCAATGCCTGCAGACGATTATTTAGACCTTTTGGAGTAAGGTCTAGTAATAGTATATCATCTGCATACATCTAGCATGTGATTGGTTTGTCCCCCTGAAAAAAAGGGTGATGCCTTAACTTAGAGATAGGGTCTGGGGGAGATCACAAACATAAAGGGAAAACAATAATGGGGCAAATAAGCAACCCTGTTTAAGACCATTGGCCGAGGGGATGGCTTGAGATAAGCCTCTCTCCCCTCCCAACAATACTCTACACTAGGTATCAGAGTGGAGGTCCTGAACTAAGTCTAAAAGTCGGGCTGGCATACCTAAGGAAGATAGTTTCCTCCACAGCAAAGGACGATCAACTTTGTCAAAAGCTGTGGAGAAGTCTACAAAGGCTGCGTAGACTCTCCCCCCTCTGACCCTGATGTATTTATCAGATATTACTTGCAGAGCTGTTAAATTATCCATGGTGCCATGGTTCTTATGAAATCCCGTCTGCTCTAGGGGTAGCATATTACTCTGGTCCACCCAATCATTAATTAATTTCAAAAGACATTTTGCAAAAACTTAACCAATTGCATCCAAAAGGGCAATTTGACGATAATTTTGGGGGGGACAACCGGTCACCCTTTTTAAAAAGGGGAACCAAAATACTCCCCTTCCAGGATGGGAGAACCGTTCTGCTCGAAAAAAAAAGGTGGAACACCGGGCAAAGCAATTTGCTCCATTTTACACTACTTTGCTTTAAAACAGAAATAGGGAGTTCGTCCGGTCCCATTGCCCCGGAAGAGCACATTTCCCTAATAGCCAATTCAATAGCCTTTTCAGAAAGAGGGGCCAAGGGCTGACTATCCTCACTAGAACTTATGCGGGGGACCACTATTCCATTACTTGCATAAAGGACTGTGATATGGTCCACCCAAGTTTGCTCTTCAATGGGGATTGGAAGCGGGCTTGTTCTGGCCCCGCATCCCTCGCCTATGAGGGACCAAAATCGTTTCATTTGTCCATTAATGGCGGCTTCTCTTAGTTTTATCCAGATAGAATCCTCCCCCTCTTTTCGTAATTTGGCCTGTAACCTTCTCCTCCTTCTTTTTAGTAGGGCTATTCTGCGCGCTCCATCAGACGATTTACACAGATACTGTTCCCTTACTAACTTATTTATTTCTATATTAAGGAGTCGAAGGGAATTAGAGGGTATTGTGGTGTATCTTTTCTTATTTGAGTTTTTAGCGACAGAAATCACCACCTTCATAAAGTCAAAGAAACGCACAATTTCTAAACCATGCCAATTAGCAAGGTCATTTACTGCTACATCAAGGATGCTCTCTAAGCCTCTTAGGGCCTCTGCATTCCAGTAGCATCTCCCGGATTTAACTCCGAAGCTCACCAGATCACTATTTAACGACCAACGATCCGATTTGGGAGTATTTATTTTTGCAGAGATAGATAATAATTTGTGGTCACTAAAAAGTGTTTCGATGACCCTAAGATCCTTCAGTAAGGCAAAGTCAGAATTCTCCACTATTACATAATCTAAAATAGATTCACCCTGATTAGATTTATGTGTAAAGTTTGCAGGGGAATCGGAGGGGAGCCTTCCATTCACAATGATCCCATCCATCTCAGAGAGTTCTTCAAGAAGTACCTTCCCTCTCTTATTCGTTTTAATATTCTCAGGGAAGAGGGCTTGGGAAATCTGCTGTGATTCTTCTTTATGTTTGTCTTGAAGCAGGCGCAGACTCAGATTAGAAATTTTACAATTCAGGTCTCCTACCAAAATTATATGAGGAGTGGGAATGTTCTCCCTAATACTCTGTATATAGGCAAAGACCTTTTTTAAAATTAGGTTGGAGCAAGCATCGGGGGGAATATAGGCATTAATCAAAACTAAGGGTTTAGAAACTTCAACATTGTCAGAACTAAACAACGTTACTGCCTGAAAGAGATTACAAGAATACAGATAATGAGAAAAATTCCATTTTATCTGGTTAGACAGTAAACAAGCTATACCCCCACTAGCATGACCTCTCCTTGAGGGAGAAGCACGACCCTCCAATACAAAATAATCCCTTCCTACCAACATTTTCTCCTAACACCACGTCTCTTGGAGACAAATCACACTGACTTCTAAGGAGAGAAGGAATTGAATGTTTCAGAGCTATTCTTCAACCCTGCAGCATTCCAATATCTTATTGAAGGTAGCTCCCTCTTACTTGTTGTTTTGTTCCATCAAACCCTAGTGCGTAACCCCATCATAGTAATATGATCTTTTACAACAATGCTCTTTTCAACCAAGTCATCAGACATGGACCCCACAATTGTGGCTCTATTCTTTCCCCTTTCCCAAAGATTAAATAATTGGCAGGTGCCCTTTAATTGCGTAGCATGGCTATCCTTATTTCGTAGAGGATTCGATTTAGTTTTGGAGCAAGACCTTCCCACTAATATTTTTCCTGAACTTAACTTTTTGGCCGTCATTTCGAAGACCAGAGGAAAACACAAAAGATCACTAACTACTATATGGATTCAAAATAATAGGAACGATTTAAGCTGCTAACAGACAAAGAATAAAGAACACACATAGAGGAGCACATTATTTGAAAAGGAATGGGCACAGCTCAGCCTACTTCAGCGTCTGAGGGCCTCAGAGGGCCCGTCCTTTGCCCGGGCTTCGCCCGGCGCCGTCCCGCGCGCGTCCCGCGAGCGGGGGGGCGGGCGTGATTTAAAAGAGGAAGTAGTAGGTGGAAAGAAGGCGTGATGAGGCCCAGGTGCGTCTGGTCACACTCGAACTGGCCTATGGTCCTCGCAGTCCCGCTGCAGAGTCTTGGCCTCCTCCAGTCGGCAAAATCAGCAAAAACCGTGTCCCACAGGGTTTGGCAGGTTTCGAATCCCTGTATCGACAGTAGCAGAAAGAAACAAACTCCCTCTTTTCCAGGATACGAGCGGCTCCCGCGGAGCATGGTCCGCGAGCCATATTTATACTAGGAGGGAGGCAGTAGGCGGGAAGAGGGCGTGATGAGGCCCAGGTACGTCTGGTCACACTCGCACTGACCTATGGTCCTCGCAGTCCCGCTGCAGAGTCTTATTATTATTATTATATAAAATTTATAACGCGCGCAGTTACCCAGGGGCATCCCGGCGCTGTAGTCTTGGCCTCCTCCAGTCAGCACAATCAGCAAAAACAGTGTCCCACAGGGTTTGGCAGGTTTCGAATCCCTGTATCCACAGTAGCAGAAAGAAACGAACTCCCTCTTTTCCAGGCTACGAGCGGCTCCCGCGGAGCGGGGGCCATGAGCCGTATTTATACTAGGAGGGAGGCAGTAGGCGGGAAGAGGGCGTGATGAGGCCAGGTGCGTCTGGTCACACTCGCACTGGCCTATGGTCCTTGCAGTCCCGCTGCAGAGTGTTGGCCACCTCCAGTCGGCACAATCAGCAAAAACAGTTTCCCACAGGGTTTGGCAGGTTTCGAATCCCTGTATCCACAGTAGCAGAAAGAAACAAACTCCCTCTTTTCCAGGCTACGAGCGGCACCCCTGACACACGTGAAGCACGGAATAAACATATAGTATCCCAACTGGTATTATTGAAAGACAATTAGATTGGATATGCAATAAACATTATCAGTAAGGAAATAAGTAGATTAATTGAATATTTCAAATGTGTTCATGGCATCATATTTATCTACGAAAAGGTAGGGCAAAATACAGTTGTAGCAGCACTGTAGGTAAACAAATATTACAACCCTAATTGTACTTGGTGCTCAAGATGTGCATGTGAAGAACAAGGTGGAGTCGCTTTCCCTGACGTCCCGCCGCCGGACATACGGAGCTCTGCCGAATATCTTCGGGCAGGGAGATCTTTTAAAACAATTGCCTCATATTTACTACCCATGATCCTTGGAGAAGCTTCCTTAATCTTGCAGTAAGAATATATGGCTTAAGGCAGAAAAGCTAGCCCCTTTTTGCATTTTCATAAACGAAGAGAACATACCAAGTTTTTATCTCCAGCCATCAAATCTGAGAGAAAGACAAGCCTTGTACTGCATTTATTATAAAAATTAGGAGGTAATCTGATATACAGATCCTCAAATATAAAAAGAAGACTTCATTGACCAAGTCTATATAACCAGCTACATACTTGCTATAAGTCTCCGGTTGGCGGGAATTAAACCGATAGGTTTCATCCAATCAGCTCCTGTAACATCCAATCACCAAAGGGAGTATTCGAGCAACAAATTGAAACGTTATCTACTTTAGCTGTATTATCACTACGCTCAGTTTACGTGGCTGCTCCAGAAGAAGGCGCTGGTTTGCCGAAACGCGCGTAGAGACTTATTGTGCCACTTATTTTTTAATCTTTTTAACCTGTGTTCATATAAAATGTTTTGAATGTATGATTTCTATTGACATTGTATTATATATGATTCTAGTTCTGTCATTTTGTCGTTTTTAATTGCATTGTGTCATTGATTTTCCTAAATGTCTAAAACCAATAATAAAATAAGTATTTTTGCAGTAAGCTGCAGCCAATTGTCCTTATATATTATATATTGTTGTATGTCTTAAAACATTAGTTGCCTGGGTAACAAAGGGTAGACAGGCATATTTGTGAGATGCATTTGTCAGTGGCACAACAGGCAACCCTTAGAAGTCAGGAAGGGCAGGGTCAGCCCTAAGGCTATGCTTTGAAGTTCAGGAAGGCTAAGCACAACCTTCAAGGACATCCCAGTCAGGAGGTGAACACCCAGCCCCACACCCAAGGCCCTTTAGTCCTCACATCTGGAAGTAATACACAAAACGCAATTTGAGATACATTCAGAGTCATGTGATCCTGGATCTTGGCAGAAATGCACATTTGATTTATGCAGAAAAATACACACTTTGTAAAATTGGGTTTTACAGGATAACAACTTAAATTCCGGCTTTATGATTAAAGAGGTTCACATATTACAATGTATTTGAATGGAAATAGTGTCCCTTGATCTGGTCCCAAATTGAAGTTATGACTTATAAAGCGTAGCAAGGTAACCCGTTGTTAGTTTATGTGAGACTTAGCTTTACAACATTGAAAACTGCATTTAGGAGTTTATTCATTGTCAGGGCATGTAAAACTTAAATAAACATGTCCTACGTTTTACATACAATGCACCCTGCCCTATATATTATGGGTGAATTCTAAGTATTAAACAGGAAGATTTAGGCATAGCAAAAGGCTTGTAATGACTGGTTGAAATGGCAGTTTAACACATTACTACAGATTTTAGGGGTAGGCCTGAGACATGTTTTGCAGTGCTACTTTAGTGGGGGAGGAGGGCACAATGAGTGCTGCAAAGCACTTGTAGTATTAAATTTCCAGGCCCTGGGTATATTTAGTACAACATAATAGGGTCTTACAAGTAAAGTAAATGTAACAAATCAGACAAACGCCATCAGGGGCGGCTCTAGGCTCATGGCGGCCCTGGGCAGGGAGCATAGGTATGGGGCCCTCGGAGGAATGCAGGCACGGAGGCCAGTGAAGAGGGGGGAGAGTCAGGGTGTTCGGAAGTGGAACAGAGCTGGAGCTCGCCAAATCCCTGCCAGGGGCCGCCACATAAATATGTATCCAGCCTCAGAGGATTATTAGATTAAGGATATATATTTATGTGGCAGCCCCTGGGGTTTGGCGGCCCTGTGCAGGTGTACAGCTTGCACATGCCTAAGGCCGCCCCTGACGCCATCTTTACCTTGTTTGCAAGGGAGACCATAATTTGTTTACCACTATTTAGCAGCTCTAAAAGCCATCAAAAATGAGTTCAGCGAATGAAGAAAAAAATGGTGGATGACCTTGCATAAAGGGCCAGGTTGAACACCACCTCATTCCATTCCTGTTTTAAACATCTAGGACTCATATTACCAGCTCACTGACTAGTAATATATTGTTAGGTTGTAAGGCTGATCAACAGATTTAAAACCACCACCACTAACATTGATTAGATGCAAATACATTTCATAAGCATTTATTCTTTATTGCTATTTGATAGGTTGACAAGCCTAGCCCGAATGTAAACATATGGTAGATATCTCTAGGTGGTGAATAGTGTTTGAACAGAAGACAGGTAATCCTTCTTCCTTTTCACCACAGCCTGTATGTTTTCCTCTTGTACTGTAACACTACCCAGGTTCATAACACGGATGTGCAACCTGACAGCCCTCAAACACAAGACCCACATTAAAAGATGGAAGGAACAGCAGTGTTTAATAGCAACAACTCTAGCCCAAAAGAGAAGCAAAAAACAAAAAATACTAGAAAACCTAAATGTGCGCAATTGCAAAGCAAAAATAGAAATGCCTATAGAATTTTAAGGACAATAAAATACGACAAAAAAACTTTATTTTAGAAAATCAACTTTGAAGCACTAAGGAAATGTTTGACAATGAAAGAATTTCACAAATTAGGTAAGGCGTAACATTTACAGACTAGAGCTCCTAACACTTAAATCACTTTACACACAATTGCCACATTTCTAGATGTTTTAAACATAAATCACTCACCAAAGAAAATTAAAAATGTAAACATAAATCATAACATTTCTAGTAAGCAAGAAATCATCTAAGCAGGTACACTGTGCACAAATATCTTTGAGTACTCAATTGAAAGCCAAGAACATGTTTGCCATAGAAAACATTATAGATAGCAATAAAATAACATACTCAAATGTGTGTGTGTGTGTGTGTGTGTGTGTGGGTGTGTGTGTGTGTGTGTGTGAAAAAGAAAGAGAGAGAACGAGAGACAGACAGACAGACAGACAGACACAATGGTCAAATTAGGAAAACTATTACTTAGTGTGACAGCTAGAGCACCTTTCATTTTTCTGAACTCTTCCAGCAAAACCTGGACCTCCTCTTGGATTCGTTCCTCAATGCTCCTCTTTCCCATTCCAAAATTTCTTAAGGTCATGAGAGAGAATCTTTGAAGTTGCTTCCAGCGCTCTCCATTGCTCCCTGCCACACCTGAAGAGAAGACAGGAAAACATAAGAACAGGACAATTGTAAATAATGCAGCAGCAAAACATTTTGCCTGTTGTGTTGCGTATACTTCAAGACCTATTGTTTGTATATTGTACCAAGTTAGTTGTACATCTGACAACCTGGACCAGGAAATGCAATCGTAGCACAGACTAGGCTACATCCTTGACCGATCACCATTATGAAAATGTCCAATCCTCTCTCTAGACCTCTTCTGATCATGATTTATTTAATTGATGCCACCATTTAATTTCTGACATTTATAGCAATTCTGTAATCTTTTCCACTGTGATTATTCTATTACAGTAATTGTTTGTCCGAACTTGCTTAAAATTGATGTAATAATGCAAGGGACAGTTGGCTCCCACGTCCCTCTTGCCTGATATTCCTTGTCTTTTTCTTTTCCTATTTTTCTATTTCTCACTCTTGAACCTCTTTTGAGTGATTTCTGGATAGGTGCAGGCTTGTACCCTATCAGATAGTGAATTTGACCCCCCCCTGGTGGTCTTGTTTATCCATGCATATATTTGAATAAAGCTTTTCAGGCCCAGCTGGGTACTGAAATTGTTTGATATAGTACTGATTGCAGTCTATATTTCATTTTATTGTTCATGCTGTTGATCCTAAGGACCATTGTTTTCCGAAAAAGTTAGTTTGCCCATGGTCCCTAGGTACCTTTTGGGTTCCCTTGTTACTATTAAAAAGACCATTTAATTTGAGTCAATCATTAGCCCTTGAGGAGGCCATAACAGTTTAATGATATCACTTAATGATATTTAACTCTATAAAATTCTGAAAACTATGACTCGTCAAGTGTTCTTCCCATTAGTGCGAGGCTCCCCTCCACATGATGCATGCTCTTTCACTTGCTTCGTTCAACACCCATCTGTGTCTATCTTAATTATTCTGACTTGTGGTTTAAATGAATGAGTTTAAACATGCTGCCTGGAACAGCCGGCTGACTTCATGATATCAACTTATGAACAATCAAATCAACCCTTCCTGCCAATAGCAAATTCTCATATGCACTAAAGAACTTTAGTTTAACCTGATATAATACAAATATAATCATTGCTATTCAAAGTTAAACATGGCCCCTGCATGCTGCAGTTTCCATGCATTATTCCACCATTCAAATATACCACAACATGTCCAGGCAAGTCTCTCGCTAGCAACTATTTTTAACAATTCTATTTAAGTCCATTGACCCACATATTTTAGATTTGCAGCCTTTAATGATTAAAGTCAACTGACTATCATTTGCACATATCAAACTAGGACCTTGCAGACTTGAATATGTAGGGCTATAACTGTCATGTATACTGGATCCACCAATTCCACAAACCAGGCTGCAACAGGTTGTACATTCCAGAATATTTTAGTAGACAATGTGTCTTGTTTCTTTTCTCTCTCTGCTTTATTTGTAACCCTTATTTATGATCCAGAACCGATTGATCCTTTTTAAGATACATTCTGTAATCACATTCTCTCAAATTACGTATTTTTAAAATGTGCTACAGAACATTACTACATAAATAAGTGCAAAAAATACATTATAAGGTACCCAGAATAGCATGTAATCCAGAACATAAGACATTTGAGCGGTGGACCGAGATCTCACATTTTTTAAAGCTTTGTTGTGGGGTTTAGAGCAGCATGATCCTATATTTTCTGCTTGGATGATAATAAAGTAGAATTATTTACCATATCCTTTGGTGACCATACGGATTAATGGAAAGTATCCTCGTTCACTGAAGTCATCTCCTTGATCCACAAGCGCTTCTTTCACCGCCTCATACCCGCATAGCACAAGCACTGGCTGAGAGCCAAAGTACAGCGTAAAGGCTTGCCCGTACGTTTTACTGAGCTGTGGGGATAAGGAAAAAATGTAAGAGAAAAAAATCATCTGGGCCAATATTGGAAACCCCATATTTTATTTATTTTATTTTTATTTTTAGAGTTAGTGTGGTGAAGGAAAGCCCTTAAGTTGATAAAGACAAGGAGTATAATATAATAATATGCATTCTCTAATCTTGCTTTTTTATCTACCGCAACCACTTTAAAAGCATATGAAAATGTAATTTCCAGTACCTCATGATATTGTACACAAAACTAGGTAACCAATCGATTACATTAACTTTCACTTTTCCTGATGCAGAAGCAAACTAAAGTCCATACACAAAACACAAAAAATATTGATAGCAGAAAACCCAACAGGAGAAAAGCAATCTTTAGGAGGCTATATGATTTGCCCAAATTGACACTAGAAGAGAAAAGAAAGGATTCACTAATGTCTGCAGTCATATTGGGAGCGGTAGGATAAGGTAACTCACTATATCAGATACAGAAGGGATAATATTTGCATTCATGTCTTTCCTAAAAGTATAGGGACAGTCTAATGACCAATATTGATTAAAAGCATCAGGCACTAAGATTTGCAGATCTGGTCTTCAACTGTAAAGCTTATCCAGCTGAGAATTTTAATGGGAAAGCAACAGATTTATATATAATGGAGGCCACCAATGGTTCAACTCAAGAAAATCATGTAAAAAAAGCAATACATTTCTATAATATTTCTTATTTCTGGTGACTCAATCTGCTACAGAATTTGTGGGTGCTGGTAAGTACTGCACTATCATTGTTTTCCTGTGATGTAGGCAAAATCCTGAAAAGGCTTTTGCTATCTCTGTCAAAGGCTTAGATTGTGTGAAACCTAGATGATATATATATATGACTGCAGTAAGATTGTCCCTACGCAGCCGGACTGCACAATATGGCCTGTCCTTTGTGAACCTGAATATCACAAAAAAGCCTGCACGAATCGATAAACAAACTATATACCGTGATAACTCCTTTCATGATCATGTTCCTCCAGTTGAGAACTGGCCACACCAGGCCCCATAGTTACATTGGCTAGCATCTGAATCTAGGCTATGATCTGAGGATGTAGGGAATATTTCGGGCCATTACAAGCTTCCAGAAGACTCAGTAACCATGAAATGTACTCCAGAGTTTCTCACTCTAATATACACATATCTGAGTGGTAGAGGCTCCTTTCTAGATGTTTTATCTTTAAACTCAGAATGATTCCACAGTAGAATGGCACTGGAAAAAGGTGCTTGAAAAGAAGTGGCTAACAGGCTGACTAGCCTGTCCAACTGTTAGGAAGATCTAGGTGTAAGAGACTGAGGGCCCAATTCAGAGTTTGGCAGACAGGGGACTCCATCACAAACGTGAAGGAGTACCATATCTGACAAACTCTCAGTCCATCCACCTAATTTAGAGATGCACAAACCTAAGGCTTCTGTAAACGGAGCCTCTGTTGGCTCCATAGGCAGAAAGGTTACTCAGATATCCTGATAGACTAAGGGCTGTCAGAAGCAGGACATTACACCACTTGCCCTATTTAGGGTTGACAGAGTAATGTCATTTTTTATATGTCACCATCAGGTGAAAAGAAAAACTCAAATAATGGCCCCACCTGCTGAGGGAAATTCTTAAGGGATCTGAAATGTAATTTCTCAGTCTGTCACTGCTGGAATTAAATTGGCTGAGAAGATTTGAAGAACTGAGTTTACCGATGGGCGAGTCATTTGAGATAAAACCTCCTGGGTCTAAATGAGAGGTGACACATTTTGTAATTTACTTTACTAGGTCTGAGTGAAATTTACATTACACCAGCATAACTCGCATAATTTTGGGACTTTTGCGTTGCGCTTGATACAAGAAATTCCCAAGATTAGGTCATTATGCCACTTCATGTAATTATGCATCGCTTGTGGAAAATATTTACAGCAATCTAATTAAAACAACAAAACACAAAACACATTCCTGCTTGAGCAAGTGATTTGTAATGATTTTTTCTGCTGAATCTTGTGCCAAATCCAATTTTGATCCTCACCTATGTATCCGTATGCATTTCTGAATGGCTTTTAACAGAGATGGGGCAATGCCCTAAGTTGTGAGTTTTGTTCCGTGCAGTCCTCCGTTTACACAATAAAAAAAACGCACTACAATTTCCAAGAAGCACACACAGACTAAAGTCCCTTTAAAAGGGCTTTTTGTGACATTTTGTTTAAGATCATGACATTATCCGTGGTCTCTGAGCCTTTACTGAAGCCTATTTGAAATATTGAAAGAAGCTTTGCTGATGTATCCATTCTTCCAGTTGAAATAGAACACTTTTAGCTAACAGTTTGGCCTCGGTTTCCAGTAAGTCTATAGTTCTATAGTATTTTGTATTTTTTCTACATTTCCTTTTGTATTTATTGGATGAAGAATTGATCCTTTTCAAGAGTCTGGAATGGACTGGGTTTCTAGACAGTTTGTAAAGAGTGATGACCTTTTATCAACTGATTAAATGAATATTGTAGACAAAATTGATAGAAACAAAGCTTGCTGTTTGTATACAAAATAGTTTTTTTAGTTTATTTAAATTCTTTTCTTCATTTTTGTTGAACGTTTCTTTTATAAAATACATATATTCAATTAAAAGGTCAATGACATACATTTTATGATTCAAGAAGATTGTGAAAACATACTGAAAAACAAGGAAAAAGGGGGAGAAAACGACACAAATGACTATGTTGTTAGGTCGGGCTAGTGGAGTAAGCAAAGCGGTGGATGGAGACTCTACGCGCGTTTCGGCTATTGCCTTCTTCAGGAGTCCGTCATTTGCAATAGGACATAAAACACAACACTGAAAAACATATAAAAACCATGTCACATAAACTGGTAGTCTGATGATATCATACAGTTGTTATGAATACATTATAGGAACCTTGGGCCTATGTCTAATTTATATTAAAACAAACTAAACAGAAATTGCCTTATTGGATGTTCATTTGATGTTTACATGTGATACAAAACAGAGCAGCTATATATTCTAAAAACTTTTGCTTTGATAGCATATGATGATCTGATATATGATACATGGATACTCTAAACATATATTTGATTTGAATCAGTTACATCCTATTGTTTACTTCTTTTATTACACCAAATATCTTGGGATCCTAATAGCGCTAAGAGACAGAAAGAGGCATATCGTGCTAAAACTTTGTAGAAGGAAAGAGAATGTCAAGAAGAAAGGATAGTGAAAGAAAAAACACAAGGTTGGTACGCTAGTAGTACTCCAATGAAATAACTAAGTATAGTTATAGTTTTATTCCCCCATGTTGGGTAAGTCAAGGCCTTTGAAAGTTGGCATAAAAAGGTGGTTAGAAATAACTTTATAGTGGTTACTTACGTAATAATTTGGTGGCCCACTATTTGGGATTATTTCGTGGCTTTATTCTGGGAAAATATATTCAGCTGGGGGGCAGCGTTCTCAATACCTTATTGATTGAAAAAGACACATTATGTAATAAGCTATAGTAGAAGGATGTGGTAATAGCCAAAAACGATAAGAGATAGCAATTTAATAAGATAATCCCTATACCAGTATGATATTTCGATTCTCGATTATAAAGTTAGATTATATAACTACACACGATTACCTGATTCTCTCATATTATTGAGCAGTTTTTTATAACAGCCTATTTATTCAGTGTAAGTGCACTTATTGTATTACATTCTTTCCTTTGTTAAGCTATTTCTCTAACCTAAAGAAAAGGATCGGTAGTAGCTAAAAATAGCTATTGTGGGACAATGTCCTTATTACGAATCGGATTATTATAAAAAAAGACATATTATTGTAGGTCTTACTATATGTACCTCATTATTGTACTTCTTTTTCTTATTGATACACTTCTTGAAAGGCTTGCACAGGTATTGGGGTTAAAAGAGTAGATGGTTGACGCTACAATAAACGAAAAGAATGTATGTAGTTGTTACGAATAGGGAAAAGAAAGACTGACAGAGTAATGACATTATCAATGTACCTGGCTAATTACCTTATTGTTAGGTAGCTGTCACTCAATACGAAGTTTATAAGGGATCACATTGACAGTCCGATAGAACGTGAGACGGCTGTAATGCCCGATACAATATATTCGTGGTCTCTGTAGAGATGGATATACCTGTAGTTAGTATTGAAAAGGGAGTATTTTTTGTTTGTTCCATTTAGGCTAGCTACAGGTCACATTGATATTAACTCAATCCGGGTAAAAGAAAAGAGCATTCTTTACCTGTAGTAAATGCAGATAGCTTATTTTGTTTCTTGTTTGTTTACAGGGCCCGAAGCGTAGACAGACCTTGAGTGTTGAAGAAATAGCGGGGGGAGAAACGGGGAGTAAGGTGTAAGTTATGTTGAGACCTGGCTTACATTCAAATTTAATACTATACTCGCTAGACTGGGTCGTGCTACATACCTTATCGGCATAAGGCGCCGTAATGTAGTTGGGGTTCTGTAGATGGTTTATTTCATTTCTTGTTAGTTAAAAGACTCGGGACGCTGGCAAACCTTAAGGATTAAAGAGAGTGCGGGGGGGGGAAAAGACAGGGAAAAGGGTGTTAGTATTGTTGAGACCTGGCTTATATTTAGCTTTTAATACTCTACTTGCTAGACTGAGTCGCGCTACATACCTTATCGGCATCGGGCGCCGTGATGTAATTGGGGTTCTGGATATCGTCAGTCGTGGTGGTCGAACCAAAGGAACGGATACCTGGTTACCTCGTTCCTTATATATCCTCACTGATTTTAAATTAGACCCGGTGTGTCAGATGGGAAGGGGGCGTCATATCAGGCAAGGGGTGATTACAGCCAAGGTGTTACTTCGCAGTTTAACACCATGGGCCAATCCGCACACGCGAGTAGTTCAAATGCGGAACTACACAAACGAGGCGACGTATCAGGCGCGTGGTGATTACGTCCATAGTGATGCCGCGTATTATAGCTATATGGGCCAATAGGCACACATGAGTAGTTCCACTGTCGAACTACAATTATGGAGTTGAGCTATAGAGTACAGGACGCATTGGGAATAATTACATCCTATCAACAGATAAAGGGTGGTGCATAATTGAAACTTTACGTGATATCCATGATGAACAGACCTTATACATCAAAAATAATTTTATTTAAGATGAATCCGGTGTTTAAAAATAAGCAGAGGCATCATGAAAGTCGCACAATATTTAAGACCATGATATTTCGTTCTATATTACGAGATTATAGGTTTTGAACGATTTCATTTGGTAGTGAAACCTATTTGGCATAAATTATATTTTACCTTCTAGTGGAGTATAACGCATGATTGTTGACTACGTTTAACCTATACAAAGTAATTGAACGAAATTGACTATACATTGAGTATTGTCAATTGGTCCCTTTAAAATGGCTTTTTGTGACATTTTGTTTAAAGATCATGACATTATCCATGGTCTCTGAGCCTTTACTGAAGCCTATTTGAAATATTGAAAGAAGGTTTGCTGATGTATCCATTCTTCAAGTTGAAATAGAACACTTTTAGCTAACAGTTTGGCCTCGGTTTCCAGTAAGTCTATAGTTCTTTAGTTTTTTGTATTTTTTCTACATTTCCTTTTGTATTTATTGGATGAAGAATTGATCCTTTTCAAGAGTCTGGAATGGACTGGGTTTCTAGACAGTTTGTAAAGAGTGATGACCTTTTAGAAGGTTAATAGAAATGTAGTTTAGCCTAGAGGGCCCCGGTGATTTAACCAGTTTCAGAATAGAGGACATCCTTTTTCTTAAAATTCCGATGGTTACATGACAATAGTATTAATCTTCCAGTTGCTTACTGTGACATCATAATGCAGCTACAGGGGCGTGGAATGGCCACAAAGGAAAATGGCCGCCTGAGCATGGAGCTCCACTTCGGGACGTACTCCAAACGTAGGTGGCGCTCTCCCTAGCATGGCCAGGGCTACCACAACAACGTTTTTTGAGAGCCAAGCACTGCAGCTATGATTGGCTCGAGTTTCGTGGTAAAATGAACTCTTTTAGGGTTCATTTTGGAAGGAAGAAACTTTGAGGTGACAGGCGTCTTTCGGGACCTGTGATGCAACAAAAGCCTTGGTCCTTGTGTAGCTGGTGCGCCTCGCCTGTTGTCTTCATGAGGGGACTCTCATATCGGGTATAGCGGAATTGAGGAGATAACACCCTCTTTGGTTCTGGTTCTTCTGAAATGGTAGGAACTTTTAGATCTTTCTGCAAAAAGAATGAAATGTTCTCTAATTGCTTTTTGGGAGCCTCTATAAACGGAAAATTTGCGAACAGCACCTCAAAGTAGATAATCCAACAACTCCCACTTCTGGAAGTTGTTTATTCTCAGAATGTGACAAAATAGGTTGGTGCGCCTCATATTGTCGCTATTATTGAGGATATTCTTCATGTTACTTGAGTAATAAAGACCAGGTGGACGTAACCCCTTGGCATTGTTTGTTTGCAGCACTTCTCCTGGTGCTTCATAAGGAGATTAATCTGACCGCAGACGATATGGGTCTTGAAGTGAAGTGAATTCTTTCAAGCCACATTTTGATATCATTCTTAAGAGTCTTTGAGGTGTAATGTAAAGACAAAAAAAAAACCTGTGACGCACTACAAGCCCAGGGTCTCCGGTATCCTGTCAGCCTTGCATTGAGACCACACAAGGGTTTTCTGATATCATGTACAGCGCAACGAAGGAGAAAATATTTCCCTCAATGCTGATAATTACAACAGGATAGGATACTATAACGCATCACATAAATGAATGAATTAGCAATAACCTGTTTGTATTTCCATAATACCTTCCTGTCCAGCTACTGGCAAACTATATCCTGAGGGGGGAATACTTTTCTACACTCATTTTCACAATACACTCATAAATAGAATGTGACAAATTCAGATCATAATCTTCAACTTACCGACGTCAATATTGTGAAAGCTGCCCATACTATAATTAAGGAGAGTGACAAAACCTCAAACGCTGCAATTTTAATTATACTTGACTAGCAGCCCGCCCCGACGTTGTCCGGGGGCAATGAGGCTTCAGGGCCAACCGCCCACCCAGGCCCCTGGCCACCCCGGGCCCCGCCTGCCCAAACATTGCCCCGACCCCCTCCCGCCCGCCTCGCCTCGCCTCGCCTTTGCCTTTCCTGAGCCGCCAAGACACCTATTAGCTCCACGGACCAGATGGAAGCAGGGCCAACCGCCCGCCCCCCTCCCGTCCCGACCCCCTCCCGCCCCGCCTCACCTTTGCCTTACCTGAGCCGCCGCTAATGCTGTTTTTTTTGTTGTATTAAGGGACGGACACGGAGCAGATGGAAGCAGGGCCAATACCCCGCCCCCCTCCCGACCCCCGTCCCGTCCCGACCCCCTCCCACCCCGCCTCGCCTTTGCCTTTCCTGAGCCGCCAAGACACCTATTAGCTCCACGGACCAGATGGAAGCAGGGCCAACCACCCGCCCCCTCCCGTCCCGACGTTCCTTCCGCCCCGCCTCGCCTTTGCCTTACCTGAGCCGTCGCTAATGCTGTTTGTTTGTTGTATTCAGGGACGGACACGGAGCAGATGGAAGCAGGGCCAACCCCCCGCCCTCCTCCCGACCCCCGTCCCGTCCCGACCCCCTCCCGCCTCGCCTCGCCTTTGCCTTTCCTGAGCCGCCAAGACACCTATTAGCTCCACGGACCAGATGGAAGCAGGGCCAACCGCCCGCCCTCTCCCGTCCCGACGTTCCTTCCGCCTCGCCTCGCCTTTGCCTTACCTGAGCCGCCGCTCCTCCCCGCGCTCCTCACTTCACCGCCGCTCCATGTCCGCCGCTCCTCCTCGTCATCACGCACGTCGCGGCCAGCGCAACGTCGCGGCCGGCGCTACTTTCAAGGGACTACTTTTTTTTTAGTTAAATTTTTAAATTTACGTTTAATTTTGATTTTTTTATAGCCTATGTCCATCTGCACACCCTGGCAATTTCAACAATGTATCGGGTGTGTGGATTGGCGCTGTGGTTCCCGAGTTTACCTGGCTCAAAGGTTTGTGTTCTCTCTTTATAATAGTAGTATAGATTTAAGAAACTCTGAATAACATTTTGTGAAGGATAGATTTGATAGAAGATGTGACCTTGAACCAAAGAGTAAATGCTGTGATTAGGCGCACTTGGGAGGCAATAGTCCTTACCTGTACCTGCATTCCCATCATATTATTGGAAACTCAGTTCTAGTTACTTTTTTGGTTCTGTGAACAAGGCAAAGTTCACTGTTTTATCACCAACTACTATCCAGTTGTAAGGTAGTCTTTCTTCTATGTTATTTATTTATGTACATTCTGATGCACGCTACATGTTTCAACCAGCTGGCACGCTCTATTGTACGATCAGCTGGTTCCTCGCAGAGGAGTGTATCTTCAAACGTATTTATGTTTGAAGATGCATCCCTAGTGAGGCATCTTCCAGTTAGCTCCACAGCTGTTGTAAATGTCATTAAGCTGTTGGACTTACTGCAAGGCGGTAGCACTCCCGGGATGTTGCTGATTTGAACTTATAATAAATCTACCTTTTTTTGGATTACAACCTGCTTCTGATTTCCATCATTCATGGATCAGTTTACCTTCTTTACATTTGGCAGCAGGATTAACTTTAAAAAAGAAGGATTTCAGCATTTTCACCAAAATCTTTGGAACACTATGTTGGCTTACAGAATCTTTTTCCAAGGATTAACTTGTTCTACTGCACACCTTAAAGTGATAATTATTGTCACCTACTTACCCCTTTTAACGGAAGAAAACCGAAGAGTTTTCACCTGACAGTGCATTTTCAACTGTTTACTTAATTTTTCATGGAGCTTCAGACTCAGGAAATCTCACGAGATTTGAACGTGATTTGAACGTGATGACATCACGCAACGAAATTTACCATTCCTGAAGCTGATTTCAAAGGAGAAATGCAACAGGATCGTTTTCTTTTGTAAAAATTGTTATTTCTTTTGAAAGCCATTGCGCAACTGCTCATTTAAGTTCATAGCTCTTTACAAGAACTTACTCTACGGAATTTACTCCGGAATGGTATGTAAAAGTTTAAATTTATGATTTAACAAGACTGCTTAAACGAAGGAAGCATTCGTTTTATCTTTTAAACAGTGAACTTTTTAACTCTTAAGAGAGTAGATTTACATTAAGAGACATTTAAAGGAGGAAGGTTCAAAGCAGTTTTATTTTAATTCTGCCCACATTTACATTTATTTTACAAAGATAGCTAATAATCAACAAATGGTTACTTTGAATAATTTTTTACCTGTCAATGGAAAACCAGTAGAGCCTTGGAAAACATGGTTTCGTAGCTTCCAGAATTATTTAGTAGCAGTTGATGCAGAGGAATATCCTCCAAAAAGGAAACTAGCTCTTCTTTACAGCCACTTAGGAAGGGCTGGAAGACAAATATTTGATAACTTGCCTACTTCAATTCCTCCTCCAGGTAGAGGTGAGGGCTGGAATATGTATACAGACGCAAATCAAAGACTAAACAGGAAATTCTTGGAACAACCAAACGTCATTCTGGAGCATTTTAATTTTCGGAAAAGAAAGCAGAATATTGAAGAAAGTGTAGAAGATTTTATTTCAGTCTTGAGAAACATGTCATCTGAGTGCAACTTTGGAGGTGATCTAGACATTTACATCAGGGATCAATTTGTTTATGGCTGTTGTCATAAAAAAATTCAAGACAGAATTTTGAGTTGCAGAGATCCAACTTTAGCCGAAGTGATTGACATGGCTAAAAGCGTCGAAAGGAGCATTGTTTCTTCAAAAAGTATTGTGGTTGAAAATGTGTCACCTGTTAACTTAGTACATAATTATGTGTCTGTAAATGCTGTAGCCTTTAAAAATAGATCTATTAGACCTCAACAGAGAAAAACTAACACTTTCTGTTTCAGGTGCGGGTCAAAAACACATCTCAGTAACAGTCCCACATGTTTTGCATTAGGCAAGAGGTGTACCAACTGTCAAAAGATTGGCCATTTTAGTGGCATGTGTAAGTCTAAGCGCACTGTTCACGTCAGGAATGTAATTACTAGTGAAGCTGATTTTCAAAATGATGTTATGTCAGTGTGAGAGGGCAGGCTTGATAAACAGGCGAGGAGGCTGTAGTATAGGTTTAGATGAAGGTTTATTAACAAAAGATATAGAAGTGGTAGGTTGTTGGGTTATTGGTGTTGGTTGTTTTCCAGCTTCATCTGAGTCTGACGAGGAGGAAGATGTCCGATCTTCGGTTTGTCCTTGACCGTGGTGTTCTCCCCGGAGGCTCATAGGAGGACAAAGAAATGGAAGGAGCTGTCAGAATAATATATATTACTGTTTCAAAGGTGTCATACCATTACCACACCTTGGTGCACTAGGTTGGTTGAAGTGTCTTGAGAACAGTCCCACAGCCAAAGTAAGGCGAAAGAGGAAAGATAAGGTATTAAGCCCAGGGTCTCCGGTATCCTGTCAGCCTTGCATTGAGACCACACAAGGGTTTTCTGATATCATGTACAGCGCAACGAAGGAGAAAATATTTCCCTCAATGCTGATAATTACAACAGGATAGGATACTATAACACATCACATAAATGAATGAATTAACAATAACCTGTTTGTATTTCCATAATACCTTCCTGTCCAGCTACTGGCAAACTATATCCTGAGGGGGGAATACTTTTCTACACTAATTTTCACAATACACTCATAAATAGAATGTGACAAATTCAGATCATAATCTTCAACTTACCGACGTCAATATTGTGAAAGCTGCCCATACTATAATTAAGGAGAGTGACAAAAGCTCAAACGCTGCAATTTTAATTATACTTGACTAGCAGCCCGCCCGACGTTGTCCGGGGGCAATGAGGCTTCAGGGCCAACTGGCCACCCTGGCCCCCGCTCACCCCGGGCCCCGCCTGCCCAAACATTGCCCCGACCCCCTCCCACCCCGCCTCGCCTCGCCTTTGCCTTTCCTGAGCCGCCAAGACACCTATTAGCTCCACGGACCAGATGGAAGCAGGGCCAACCGCCCACCCCCTCCCGTCCCGACCCCCTCCCGCCCCGCCTCACCTTTGCCTTACCGGAGCCGCCGCTAATGCTGGTTTTTTGTTGTATTCAGGGACGGACACAGAGCAGATGGAAGCAGGGCCCACCCCCCGCCCCCCTCCCGACCCCCGTCCCGTCCCAACCCCCTCCTGCCCCGCCCCGCCTCGCCTCGCCTTTGCCTTTCCTGAGCCGCCAAGACACCTATTAGCTCCACGGACCAGATGGAAGCAGGGCCAACTGCCCGCCCCCTCCCGTCCCGCCGTTCCTCCCGCCCCGCCTCGCCTTTGCCTTACCTGAGCCGTCGCTAATGCTGGTTTTTTGTTGTATTCAGGGACGGACACGGAGCAGATGGAAGCAGGGCCAACCCCCCGCCCCCCTCCCGACCCCCGTCCCGTCCCGATCCCCTCCCGCCCGCCACGCCCGCCTCGCCTCGCCTTTGCCTTACCTGAGCCGCCGCTCCTCCCCGCGCTCCTCACTTCACCGCCGCTCCATGTCCCCCGCTCCTCCTTGTCATCACGCACGTCGCGGCCAGCGCAACGTCGCGGCCGGCGCTACTTTCAAGGGACTACTTTTTTTTAGTTAAATTTTTAAATTTACGTTTAATTTTGATTTTTTTATAGCCTATGTCCATCTGCACACCCTGGCAATTTCAACGATGTACCGGGTGTGTGGATTGGCGCTGTGGTTCCCGAGTTTACCTGGCTCAAAGGTTTGTGTTCTCTCTTTATAATAGTAGTATAGATTCAAGAAACTCTGAATAACACTTTGTGAAGGATAGATTTGATAGAAGAAGTGACCTTGAACCAAAGAGTAAATGCTGTGATTAGGCGCACTTGGGAGGCAATAGTCCTTACCTGTGCCTGCATTCCCACCATATTATTGGAAACTCAGTTCTAGTTACTTTTTTGGTTCTGTGAACAAGGCAAAGTTCACTGTTTTATCACCAACTACTATCCAGTTGTAAGGTAGTCTTTCTTCTATGTTATTTATTTATGTACATTCTGATGCACGCTACATGTTTCAACCAGCTGGCACGCTCTATTGTACGATCAGCTGGTTCCTCGCAGAGGAGTGTATCTTCAAACGTATTTATGTTTGAAGATGCATCCCTCGTGAGGCATCTTCCAGTTAGCGCCACAGCTGTTGTAAATGTCATTAAGCTGTTGGACTTACTGCAAGGCGGTAGCACTCCCGTGATGTTGCTGATTTGAACTTATAATAAATCTACCTTTTTTTGGATTACAACCTGCTTCTGATTCCCATCATTCATGGATCAGTTTACCTTCTTTACATTTGGCAACAGGATTAACTTTTAAAAAGAAGGATTTCAGCATTTTCACCAAAATCTTTGGAACACTATGTTGGCTTAAAGAATCTTTTTCCAAGGATTAACTTGTTCTACTGCACACCTTAAAGTGATAATTATTGTCACCTACTTACCCCTTTTAACGGAAGAAAACCGAAGAGTTTTCACCTGACAGTGCATTTTCAACTCTTTACTTCATTTTTCACGGAGCTTCAGACTCAGGAAATCTCACGAGATTTGAACGTGATTTGAACGTGATGACATAGTACAGCGAAATTTACCATTCCTGAAGCTGATTTCAAAGGAGAAATGCAACAGGATCGTTTTCTTTTGTAAAAATTGCTATTTCTTTTGAAAGTCATTGCGCAACTGCTCATGTAAGTTCATAGCTCTTTACAAGAACTTACTCTACGGAATTTACTCCGGAATGGTATGTAAAAGTTTAAATTTATGATTTAACAAGACTGCTTAAACGAAGGAAACATTCGTTTTATCTTTTAAACAGTGAACTTTTTAACTCTTAAGAGAGTAGATTTACATTAAGAGACATTTAAAGGAGGAAGGTTCAAAGCAGTTTTATTTTAATTCTGCCTACATTTACATTTATTTTACAAAGATGGCTAATAATCAACAAATGGTTACTTTGAATAATTTCCTACCTGTCAATGGAAAACCAGTAGAGCCTTGGAAAACATGGTTTCGTAGCTTCGAGAATTATTTAGTAGCAGTTGATGCAGAGGAATATCCTCCAGAGGAAACTAGCTCTTCTTTACAGCCACTTAGGAAGGGCTGGAAGACAAATATTTGATAACTTGCCTACTTCAATTCCTCCTCCAGGTAGAGGTGAGGGCTGGAATATGTATACAGACGCAATTCAAAGACTAAACAGGAAATTCTTGGAACAACCAAACGTCATTCTGGCGCATTTTAATTTTCGGAAAAGAAAGCAGAATATTGAAGAAAGTGTAGAAGATTTTATTTCAGTCTTGAGAAACATGTCATCTGAGTGCAACTTTGGAGGTGATCTAGACATTTACATCAGGGATCAATTTGTTTATGGCTGTTGTCATAAAAAAATTCAAGAAAGAATTTTGAGTTGCAGAGATCCAACTTTAGCCGAAGTGATTGACATGGCTAAAAGCGTCGAAAGGAGCATTGTTTCTTCAAAAAGTATTGTGGTTGAAAATGTGTCACCTGTTAACTTAGTACATAATGATGTGTCTGTAAATGCTGTAGCCTTTAAAAATAGATCTATTAGACCTCAACAGAGAAAAACTAACACTTTCTGTTTCAGGTGCGGGTCAAAAACACATCTCAGTAACAGTCCCACATGTTTTGCATTAGGCAAGAGGTGTACCAACTGTCAAAAGATCGGCCATTTTAGTGGCATGTGTAAGTCTAAGCGCACTGTTCACGTCAGGAATGTAATTACTAGTGAAGCTGATTTTCAAAATGATGTTATGTCAGTGTGGGAGGGCAGGCTTGATAAACAGGCGAGGAGGCTGTAGTATAGGTTTAGATGAAGGTTTATTAACAAAAGATATAGAAGTGGTAGGTTGTTGGGTTATTGGTGTTGGTTGTTTTCCAGCTTCATCTGAGTCTGACGAGGAGGAAGATGTCCGATCTTCGGTTTGTCCTTGACCGTGGTGTTCTCCACGGAGGCTCATAGGAGGACAAAGAAATGGAAGGAGCTGTCAGAATAATATATATTACTGTTTCAAAGGTGTCATACCATTACCACACCTTGGTGCACTAGGTTGGTTGAAGTGTCTTGAGAACAGTCCCACAGCCAAAGTAAGGCGAAAGAGGAAAGATAAGGTATTAAGCCCAGGGTCTCCGGTATCCTGTCAGCCTTGCATTGAGACCACACAAGGGTTTTCTGATATCATGTACAGCGCAACGAAGGAGAAAATATTTCCCTCAATGCTGATAATTACAACAGGATAGGATACTATAACGCATCCCATAAATGAATGAATTAAAAATAACCTGTTTGTATTTCCATAATACCTTCCTGTCCAGCTACTGGCAAACTATATCCTGAGGGGGTATACTTTTCTACACTCATTTTCACAATACACTCATAAATAGAATGTGACAAATTCAGATCATAATCTTCAACTTACCGACGTCAATATTGTGAAAGCTGCCCATACTATAATTAAGGAGAGTGACAAAAGCTCAAACGCTGCAATTTTAATTATACTTGACTAGCAGCCCGCCCCGACGTTGTCCGGGGGCAATGAGGCTTCAGGGCCAACTGCCCACCCTGGCCCCCGCTCACCCCGGGCTCCGCCTGCCCAAACATTGCCCGACCCCCTCCCGCCCCGCCTCGCCTCGCCTTTGCCTTTCCTGAGCCGCCAAGACACCTATTAGCTCCACGGACCAGATGGAAGCAGGGCCAACCGCCCGCCCCCTCCCGTCCCGTCCCCCTCCCGCCCGCCTCACCTTTGCCTTACCTGAGCCACCGCTAATGCTGGTTTTTTTTGTATTCAGGGACGGACACGGAGCTGATGGAAGCAGGGCCCACACCCCGCCCCCCTCCCGACCCCCGTCCCGTCCCGACCCCCTCCTGCCCCGCCCCGCCTCGCCTCGCCTTTGCCTTTCCTGAGCTGCCAAGACACCTATTAGCTCCACGGACCAGATGGAAGCAGGGCCAACTGCCCGCCCCCTCCCGTCCCGACGTTCCTCCCGCCCTGCCTCGCCTTTGCCTTACCTGAGCCGTCGCTAATGCTGTTTTTTTGTTGTATTCAGGGACGGACATGGAGCAGATGGAAGCAGGGCCAACCCCCCGCCCCCCTCCCAACCCCCGTCCCGTCCCGATCCCCTCCCGCCCGCCACGCCCGCCTCGCCTCGCCTTTGCCTTACCTGAGCTGCCGCTCCTCCCCGCGCTCCTCACTTCACCGCCGCTCCATGTCCGCCGCTCCTCCTTGTCATCACGCACGTCGCGGCCAGCGCAACGTCGCGGCCGGCGCTACTTTCAAGGGACTACTTTTTTTTTAGTTAAATTTTTAAATTTACGTTTAATTTTGATTTTTTATAGCCTATGTCCATCTGCACACCCTGGCAATTTCAACGATGTACCGGGTGTGTGGATTGGCGCTGTGGTTCCCGCGTTTACCTGGCTCAAAGGTTTGTGTTCTCTCTTTATAATAGTAGTATAGATTCAAGAAACTCTGAATAACACTTTGTGAAGGATAGATTTGATAGAAGAAGTGACCTTGAACCAAAGAGTAAATGCTGTGATTAGGCGCACTTGGGAGGCAATAGTCCTTACCTGTGCCTGCATTCCCACCATATTATTGGAAACTCAGTTCTAGTTACTTTTTTGGTTCTGTGAACAAGGCAAAGTTCACTGTTTTATCACCAACTACTATCCAGTTGTAAGGTAGTCTTTCTTCTATGTTATTTATTTATGTACATTCTGATGCACGCTACATGTTTCAACCAGCTGGCACGCTCTATTGTACGATCAGCTGGTTCCTCGTAGAGGAGTGTATCTTCAAACGTATTTATGTTTGAAGATGCATCCCTCGTGAGGCATCTTCCAGTTAGCGCCACAGCTGTTGTAAATGTCATTAAGCTGTTGGACTTACTGCAAGGCGGTAGCACTCCCGTGATGTTGCTGATTTGAACTTATAATAAATCTACCTTTTTTTGGATTACAACCTGCTTCTGATTCCCATCATTCATGGATCAGTTTACCTTCTTTACATTTGGCAACAGGATTAACTTTTAAAAAGAAGGATTTCAGCATTTTCACCAAAATCTTTGGAACACTATGTTGGCTTAAAGAATCTTTTTCCAAGGATTAACTTGTTCTACTGCACACCTTAAAGTGATAATTATTGTCACCTACTTACCCCTTTTAACGGAAGAAAACCGAAGAGTTTTCACCTGACAGTGCATTTTCAACTGTTTACTTCATTTTTCACTGAGCTTCAGACTCAGGAAATCTCACGAGATTTGAACGTGATTTGAACGTGATGACATAGTACAGCGAAATTTACCATTCCTGAAGCTGATTTCAAAGGAGAAATGCAACAGGATCGTTTTCTTTTGTAAAAATTTTTATTTCTTTTGAAAGTCATTGCGCAACTGCTCATGTAAGTTCATAGCTCTTTACAAGAACTTACTCTACGGAATTTACTCCGGAATGGTATGTAAAAGTTTAAATTTATGATTTAACAAGACTGCTTAAACGAAGGAAGCATTCGTTTTATCTTTTAAACAGTGAACTTTTTAACTCTTAAGAGAGTAGATTTACATTAAGAGACATTTAAAGGAGGAAGGTTCAAAGCAGTTTTATTTTAATTCTGCCTACATTTACATTTATTTTACAAAGATGGCTAATAATCAACAAATGGTTACTTTGAATAATTTCCTACCTGTCAATGGAAAACCAGTAGAGCCTTGGAAAACATGGTTTCGTAGCTTCGAGAATTATTTAGTAGCAGTGGATGCAGAGGAATATCCTCCAGAGGAAACTAGCTCTTCTTTACAGCCACTTAGGAAGGGCTAGAAGACAAATATTTGATAACTTGCCTACTTCAATTCCTTCTCCAGGTAGAGGTGAGGGCTGGAATATGTATACAGACGCAATTCAAAGACTAAACAGGAAATTCTTGGAACAACCAAACGTCATTCTGGAGCATTTTAATTTTCGGAAAAGAAAGCAGAATATTGAAGAAAGTGTAGAAGATTTTATTTCAGTCTTGAGAAACATGTCATCTGAGTGCAAATTTGGAGGTGATCTAGACATTTACATCAGGGATCAATTTGTTTATGGCTGTTGTCATAAAAAAATTGAAGAAAGAATTTTGAGTTGCAGAGATCCAACTTTAGCCGAAGTGATTGCCATGGCTAAAAGCTTCGAAAGGAGCATTGTTTCTTCAAAAAGTATTGTGGTTGAAAATGTGTCACCTGTTAACTTAGTACATAATGATGTGTCTGTAAATGCTGTAGCCTTTAAAAATAGATCTATTAGACCTCAACAGAGAAAAACTAACACTTTTTGTTTCAGGTGCGGGTCAAAAACACATCTCAGTAACAGTCCCACATGTTTTGCATTGGGCAAGAGGTGTACCAACTGTCAAAAGATTGGCCATTTTAGTGGCATGTGTAAGTCTAAGCGCACTGTTCACGTCAGGAATGTAATTACTAGTGAAGCTGATTTTCAAAATGATGTTATGTCAGTGTGGGAGGGCAGGCTTGATAAACAGGCGAGGAGGCTGTAGTATAGGTTTAGATGAAGGTTTATTAACAAAAGATATAGAAGTGGTAGGTTGTTGGGTTATTGGTGTTGGTTGTTTTCCAGCTTCATCTGAGTCTGACGAGGAGGAAGATGTCCGATCTTCGGTTTGTCCTTGACCGTGGTGTTCTCCCCGGAGGCTCATAGGAGGACAAAGAAATGGAAGGAGCTGTCAGAATAATATATATTACTGTTTCAAAGGTGTCATGCCATTACCACACCTTGGTGCACTAGGTTGGTTGAAGTGTCTTGAGAACAGTCCCACAGCCAAAGTAAGGCGAAAGAGGAAAGATAAGCTATTAAGCCCAGGTCTCCGGTATCCTGTCAGCCTTGCATTGAGACCACACAAGGGTTTTCTGATATCATGTACAGCGCAACGAAGGAGAAAATATTTCCCTCAATGCTGATAATTACAACAGGATAGGATACTATAACGCATCACATAACTGAATGAATTAACAATAACCTGTTTGTATTTCCATAATACCTTCCTGTCCAGCTACTGGCAAACTATATCCTGAGGGGGGAATACTTTTCTACACTCATTTTCACAATACACTCATAAATAGAATGTGACAAATTCAGATCATAATCTTCAACTTACCGACGTCAATATTGTGAAAGCTGCCCATACTATAATTAAGGAGAGTGACAAAAGCTCAAACGCTGCAATTTTAATTATACTTGACTAGCAGCCCGCCCCGACGTTGTCCGGGGGCAATGACGCTTCAGGGCCAACTGCCCACCCTGGCCCCCGCTCACCCCGGGCCCCGCATGCCCAAACATTGCCCGACCCCCTCCCGCCCCGCCTCGCCTCGCCTTTGCCTTTCCTGAGCCGCCAAGACACCTATTAGCTCCACGGACCAGATGGAAGCAGGGCCAACCGCCCGCCCCCTACCGTCCCGACCCCCTCCCGCCCCGCCTCACCTTTGCCTTACCTGAGCCACCGCTAATGCTGTTTTTTTTTGTATTCAGGGACGGACACGGAGCAGATGGAAGCAGGGCCCACCCCCCGCCCCCCTCCCGACCCCCGTCCCGTCCCGACCCCCTCCTGCCCCGCCCCGCCTCACCTCGCCTTTGCCTTTCCTGAGCCGCCAAGACACCTATTAGCTCCACGGACCAGATGGAAGCAGGGCCAACTGCCCGCCCCCTCCCGTCCCGACGTTCCTCCCGCCCTGCCTCGCTTTTGCCTTTCCTGAGCCGTCGCTAATGCTGGTTTTTTGTTGTATTCAGGGACGGACAGGGAGCAGATGGAAGCAGGGCCAACCCACCGCCCCCCTCCCAACCCCCGTCCCGTCCCGATCCCCTCCCGCCCGCCACGCCCGCCTCGCCTCGCCTTTGCCTTACCTGAGCCGCCGCTCCTCCCCGCGCTCCTCACTTCACCGCCGCTCCATGTCCGCCGCTCCTCCTTGTCATCACGCACGTCGCGGCCAGTGCAACGTCGCGGCCGGCGCTACTTTCAAGGGACTACTTTTTTTTAGTTAAATTTTTAAATTTACGTTTAATTTTGATTTTTTATAGCCTATGTCCATCTGCACACCCTGGCAATTTCAACGATGTACCGGGTGTGTGGATTGGCGCTGTGGTTCCCGAGTTTACCTGGCTCAAAGGTTTGTGTTCTCTCTTTATAATAGTAGTATAGATTCAAGAAACTCTGAATAACACTTTGTGAAGGATAGATTTGATAGAAGAAGTGACCTTGAACCAAAGAGTAAATGCTGTGATTAGGCGCACTTGGGAGGCAATAGTCCTTACCTGTGCCTGCATTCCCACCATATTATTGGAAACTCAGTTCTAGTTACTTTTTTGGTTCTGTGAACAAGGCAAAGTTCACTGTTTTATCACCAACTACTATCCAGTTGTAAGGTAGTCTTTCTTCTATGTTATTTATTTATGTACATTCTGATGCACGCTACATGTTTCAACCAGCTGGCACGCTCTATTGTACGATCAGCTGGTTCCTCGCAGAGGAGTGTATCTTCAAACGTATTTATGTTTGAAGATGCATCCCTCGTGAGGCATCTTCCAGTTAGCGCCACAGCTGTTGTAAATGTCATTAAGCTGTTGGACTTACTGCAAGGCGGTAGCACTCCCGTGATGTTGCTGATTTGAACTTATAATAAATCTACCTTTTTTTGGATTACAACCTGCTTCTGATTCCCATCATTCATGGATCAGTTTACCTTCTTTACATTTGGCAACAGGATTAACTTTTAAAAAGAAGGATTTCAGCATTTTCACCAAAATCTTTGGAACACTATGTTGGTTTAAAGAATCTTTTTCCAAGGATTAACTTGTTCTACTGCACACCTTAAAGTGATAATTATTGTCACCTACTTACCCCTTTTAACGGAAGAAAACCGAAGAGTTTTCACCTGACAGTGCATTTTCAACTGTTTACTTCATTTTTCACGGAGCTTCAGACTCAGGAAATCTCACGAGATTTGAACGTGATTTGAACGTGATGACATAGTACAGCGAAATTTACCATTCCTGAAGCTGATTTCAAAGGAGAAATGCAACAGGATCGTTTTCTTTTGTAAAAATTGTTATTTCTTTTGAAAGTCATTGCGCAACTGCTCATGTAAGTTCATAGCTCTTTACAAGAACTTACTCTACGGAATTTACTCCGGAATGGTATGTAAAAGTTTAAATTTATGATTTAACAAGACTGCTTAAACAAAGGAAGCATTCGTTTTATCTTTTAAACAGTGAACTTTTTAACTCTTAAGAGAGTAGATTTACATTAAGAGACATTTAAAGGAGGAAGGTTCAAAGCAGTTTTATTTTAATTCTGCCTACATTTACATTTATTTTACAAAGATGGCTAATAATCAACAAATGGTTACTTTGAATAATTTCCTACCTGTCAATGGAAAACCAGTAGAGCCTTGGAAAACATGGTTTCATAGCTTCGAGAATTATTTAGTAGCAGTGGATGCAGAGGAATATCCTCCAGAGGAAACTAGCTCTTCTTTACAGCCACTTAGGAAGGGCTGGAAGACAAATATTTGATAACTTGCCTACTTCAATTCCTCCTCCAGGTAGAGGTGAGGGCTGGAATATGCATACAGACGCAATTCAAAGACTAAACAGGAAATTCTTGGAACAACCAAACGTCATTCTGGAGCATTTTAATTTTCGGAAAAGAAAGCAGAATATTGAAGAAACTTAGAAGATTTTATTTCAGTCTTGAGAAACATGTCATCTGAGTGCAACTTTGGAGGTGATCTAGACATTTACATCAGGGATCAATTTGTTTATGGCTGTTGTCATAAAAAAATTCAAGAAAGAATTTTGAGTTGCAGAGATCCAACTTTAGCCGAAGTGATTGCCATGGCTAAAAGCTTCGAAAGGAGCATTGTTTCTTCAAAAAGTATTGTGGTTGAAAATGTGTCACCTGTTAACTTAGTACATAATGATGTGTCTGTAAATGCTGTAGCCTTTAAAAATAGATCTATTAGACCTCAACAGAGAAAAACTAACACTTTCTGTTTCAGGTGCGGGTCAAAAACACATCTCAGTAACAGTCCCACATGTTTTGCATTAGGCAAGAGGTGTACCAACTGTCAAAAGATTGGCCATTTTAGTGGCATGTGTAAGTCTAAGCGCACTGTTCACGTCAGGAATGTAATTACTAGTGAAGCTGATTTTCAAAATGATGTTATGTCAGTGTGGGAGGGCAGGCTTGATAAACAGGCGAGGAGGCTGTAGTATAGGTTTAGATGAAGGTTTATTAACAAAAGATATAGAAGTGGTAGGTTGTTGGGTTATTGGTGTTGGTTGTTTTCCAGCTTCATCTGAGTCTGACGAGGAGGAAGATGTCCGATCTTCGGTTTGTCCTTGACCGTGGTGTTCTCCCCGGAGGCTCATAGGAGGACAAAGAAATGGAAGGAGCTGTCAGAATAATATATATTACTGTTTCAAAGGTGTCATACCATTACCACACCTTGGTGCACTAGGTTGGTTGAAGTGTCTTGAGAACAGTCCCACAGCCAAAGTAAGGCGAAAGAGGAAAGATAAGGTATTAAGGGAAACGGAAAAACTTTATACATATAAGTATATCTTTATAACTTTCTCATAGGTTCGTCTAGTGCACGACTGGAAAAAGAAAGGGTGCTCAAGCACGTTTGTTTGTACGGAAAGTGGGTTAACTATAGCGGCGTATTCAGTCACAAAGGTTTCAATTATACATCTTGTTCCTCTAGTGTATGCTACACCCACCCACTCTTTTCCACCCTCTCCCGTCTATTCCCAGTTCACAATCACTAGCCTGGCTCCGGCGTAACTCTCCTGAGTCACGGCCGATCCCCAGCCACCTCGGGACACCACCAATCCTCGGACCAGGTTTCGTCTCCGTCCTCGGTACTTCCCGATGTCCAGGTCTTCTCTGTGTCGGGTCCCGCGTCTTCTTCCTGTAGACCGGGTTCACCGTCTTACTGCTTGTAACAGGGTCCCGCGTCTTCCTGCTTGAAACCGGGTCCCGCGTCTTCCTGCTTGAAACCGGGTCCCGCGTCTTCCTTTCGAGTTGCACACGTTCCGCCTTCTTCCTCCCTGTAACGGTCATTCCACTCCTTTCTTATTGGTCCCGGGTAACCGCTTCCGGTTCTCGAAGGTGGGACTTCCGGGTTGTAGCCCCGTTCACATCCCTGCGAAGACAGATGAGAGGAGTCTGGATATCGTAGTCGTGGGGATCGGCAAGGCAGTCTCTCACATCCCCTTTCCCTTGCTGTCTTTCTTCTAGGGGGCTGCGTTTCTTGTGGATATCTCGACAGATAGTCAGCGTTTCCTTGTTCTCGCCCTTTCCTATGTCGAGTTTGGAATCTATACGGTTGTAAGGATAGAAACCATCCCAGTACCCTCTCGTTGTGTCCCTTATTTCGAGCTAGCCATTCTAAGGGCGCGTGATCTGTAAACAGAGTGAACTCTCTCCCTTCTAAATAGTACCGCAATGTCTCTATTGCCCATTTGATGGCAAGGGCTTCTTTTTCGATTGTCGCATAATTCTTCTCTCGAGGAAAGAGTTTACGGCTAATGTACAGAATTGGTTTCTCCCCTTGTGGTGTCTCTTGAGATAGCACGGCGCCTAGTCCCTGATCAGAAGCGTCCGTTTGTAATATAAAGGGATGAGAATAGTCGGGACTAATCAGAACGGTTTCTGATGTTAGAGATCTTTTTAGAGCCTCAAAGGACTGTTGAACAGGCCTAGGAGGACATTGTAGAATCTGTTCTGCATTACACTGTTTTTGTAACAGATCAGTCAGTGGAGCTGCCATCTGAGAGAATTGGGGAATGAATCTTCTATAATAACCTCGTAAACCCAAGAATGCTCGTAAATCTTTTTTTGTCTTGGGAAAAGGAATGTGGGAAATGGCCGACAATTTTGACGGCGGTGGTCTTATGACGCCTTCACCCAACAGGTAGCCTAGATACTTGACTGTTTGGGCTGCCAAATGACTTTTGGCCGGGTTGATCTTTAAACCCTGTGAGCCTAAGGTTCGCACAATTGTAGTAAGATGCTTTAAGTGTTGTTCCCACGTATCGCTGTATATGACGATATCGTCAAAATAGGCTCCAGCAAAACCATCATATGGTCTCAGAATCGTATTCATGGGTCGCTGAAATGTGGCAGGAGCCCCATGTAAACCAAAAGGCAACATCCTAAATTGATACAACCCATCGAGTGTGGAAAAGGCTGTTTTTTCCCTATCTTCTTTCTTTAGGGGTATCTGCCAATATCCTTTGCACAGATCTAAGGTGCTGATGTATTTGGCTTTTCCTATTCTTTCTACCATTTCATCCACTCGGGGAAGTGGGTAAGTGTCAAATTCGGAGATTTTATTCACTTCTCTAAAGTCAATGCAAAATCGAATGGAACCATCCGGTTTTGGTACGAGTACAATGGGAGGATTCCATTCACTTTTAGATGATTCTATAATTCCCATCTGTAACATCTTTTGTACTTCCTCTCTTATTGTTTGTCGCCTTGCTTCAGGTATGCAGTAGGGTCTCAATATAACTCTCTTACTGGGTGGTGTTCTTATGGCGTGTTCAATCAGATTGGTTACGCCTGGTGTATTGGAGAAGACAGATTCATGAGGTTGTAACGCCTCCATTAACTCATCAGATAGAGTTTCAGGTAATTCTGGATTGATGCACTGTTGAAATAGGGATTTCTGAACTTCAACGTTATGAACTGCCACTGGTGCTGGGCCTTTCCATTTCTTTAGCAAGTTCACATGACATATCTGAGAGATTCTTTTGTTGCTGTCTACCTCTATACGATATGTTACTGGGGTAACCTGTTGTAATACTGTATAGGGACCCTGCCACTGACCTAGTAGTTTCTGATCTGATGATGACATCATAAGCAATACAAGATCCCCCGCCTGGAAAGTTCTCAATTTAGCCCCTTTGTCATATTGGATCTTTTGTGCGTTCTGTGCCTCTACCAGATTGTTTCGGACTATCTCTCGCATTTGTCCTAAATGCGTTTTTAGATTTGCTACATACTCGGGTAAGGGTTTGGTGTTATCTTGTTCAGTCTCCCACTGTTCTCGTGCCATATCCAAGAAGGTGCGGGGTTTATGACCATAGAGTAACTCAAAGGGAGAGTAACCAGTACTGTTTTGTTCCTTACACCTGATGGCAAAAAGAGCCAAAGGAAGAATGTCTTCCCATCTCCTGCTTTGTAGGTCTAGCAGTTTCTTCAGAGTCGTTTTAATAGTGGCATTATATCTTTCTACCAAGCCATCTGTCTGTGGATGATAGGCAGATGTTCGAATTTGGTTTATCCCTAATTGTTTACACACATCTTTCATCAACTTGGAAATAAAAGGAGTTCCCTGATCTGTCAGGATTTCTTTGGGAAACCCTACCCGGGAAAAAACTCCAATCATAGCTTTAGCTACATTAGTAGTATCAGGACGACGGAGAGGTATAGCCTCAGGGAATATAGTAGCATAATCAACCATCACTAGTACATATCTATAACCACTTCGAGAAGGTAATAGAGGACCAATTATATCCATGCCCACCCTACTAAAAGGATCATTGATAATGGGCAGCGGTAGTAATGGGGCTAGAGGAGGAAGATATCAACTGTGTCGCTGACAAATGGGACATTCTCCACAGTATTTCTTTACTTGCTGGTATATCCCTTGCCAGTAGAAGTTTTCCACAATGGTTTTCTCTGTCTTATCTGCCCCAAAATGACCCCCCAAAAGGTGACTATATCCTAAGTATAATACTTTTTCTCGAAAGGCTTCTGGTACTAACAACTGAGGTTTTTAATCATGGCCCTTTCGATACAGCAGTCCATTCTTAATAAAAAAAATAGGGACCTACATGTTCTGGATTTTCTTCGTCGAGTGCATTTTTCCATGCCTCTTGCAGTACAGGGTCCTCTCGCTGAGCAGCATGAAAATTGCGATCTGTTTCCCAAGGATTTTCTATGGGAATGGCTGGCATCACCAGAGGTTTCTTTCCCTTTTCAGCCCTTCTCTGATTCCGACTTTTCCGTAGCTTGGAAGGTGGCCATTCTTTTTCGGAGTCTTTGGAAAAAGGGGCTGTAGCTAGCCATTCACTCATTTCTTCTGATCCTGTTTCCTGTAATAACTGGGGTAGCTTATCGTAATCGTTACCAAGGATAGCTTGCTCTGGTAGTCGTGGTATTAAACCTACAGTTAAGGATGTGCCCTGGTCTTGAGGATGTTGGATTAGGGCCTTGGCAGTCGGATATGGTTTGGTGTCTCCATGTACACACTTAATAGCTACCATACCGTCAATGGGACCTATTCGGTTACCTAAGTCTTGAGGTCGGACTACACTATGTAGGCAACCTGTATCAGCTAAGGCTGTAAGTAGTTGTCCTTTTACCGAGACCGTGCATTTATAGGGAGGTAGTTTCTTGTTGGGAGGAGAACAATAATAATTGCGAGCCAGTCCTATTTCCATAGGCTCCTGTGGGCAGAACCGGGCTATGTGACCCATTCCCCCGCATTGGAAACACTGTGGTCCAGTCATAGGTGGTCTGTTGAAAGGAATGCTGGGCACAGGCAGGTTAGGAGTACCAGGAACAAGAGTAAGGGGTTCAGGTTTCTTGGGTAAAAAGGGTCTGGTCTGCCTATGAATTGAGTGTCCCACAGCTTTCCCTACATCTTCTTTACCCTTCTGGAAGTCCTGGGCCCTACTATATGCACTGGCTATCTCTACTGCAGTTTCTAGGGTGAGGTTTGCCTGTTGTCGAACCCAACGTTGGATGGGAGGATGTAAGGAGGTTAAGTATTGCTCTAAATATATCTTTGCCATAATTCCGTCCTTGTCCGTAGAGGCTGGCTTTAGCCAACGGTCTGCCATATCCTTCACCCTAAAATAGAGAGCACGAGGAGTCTCTTGAGGACCCTCTTTCATTTGTCGTAGCTTAATTCTGTATGTTTCGTCATCAATTCCCAGTCTCTCCAGGATACATTTTTTTATATCTGCATAGGGAACTGTTCCCTGAAGTGTGGCAGCTTGATATGCGGCCTGCAAGTCTCCTGATAACAGGGGTCCCAAATATTGTCCCCATTTATCTGTAGGCCACGAGGCTGCCCCTGCCATGCGTTCAAAGTTACTAAAGAAAAAATCTGGGTCTTCTCCTGTTACATACCGCTGTAGCACTTCAGAGGGTAGGGTTGTAGGACCTATTTGTTGACTAAGGGCGGTGGTCAATTTGTCCACAACGGCTCCTTGTGTTTGTTCTTGGCCAGCAAGCACTTGGTGTAGCTTTCCTCGATCTTCCTCTACAACCGTTAAAAAACGTTCCATTACATTCCCCAGGTGTTCTTGATTTTCAGCCATTTTGGCTAGAGCGGCCTCCATTTCGCCTTTGGATCCCACTTCTGACACCACTTGTGGGAGGGCAGGCTTGATAAACAGGCGAGGAGGCTGTAGTATAGGTTTAGATGAAGGTTTATTAACAAAAGATATAGATGTGGTAGGTTGTTGGGATATTGGTGTTGGTTGTTTTCCAGCTTCATCTGAGTCTGACGAGGAGGAAGATGTCCGACCTTCGGTTTGTCCTTGACCGTGGTGTTCTCCCCGGAGGCTCATAGGAGGACATAGAAATGGAAGGAGCCGTCAGAATAATATATATTACTGTTTCAAAGGTGTCATACCATTACCACACCTTGGTGCACTAGGTTGGTTGAAGTGTCTTGAGAACAGTCCCACAGCCAAAGTAAGGCGAAAGAGGAAAGATAAGGTATTAAGGGAAACGGAAAAACTTTATACATATAAGTATATCTTTATAATTTTCTCATAGGTTCGTCTAGTGCACGACTGGAAAAAGAAAGGGTGCTCAAGCACGTTCGTTTGTACGGAAAGTGGTTTAACTATAGCGGCGTATTCAGTCACAAAGGTTTCAATTATACATCTTGTTCCTCTGTTGTACGCTACACCCACCCACTCTTTTCCACCCTCTCCCGTCTATTCCCAGTTCACAATCACTAACCTGGCTCCGCCGTAACTCTCCTGAGTCACGGCCGCTCCCCAGCCACCTCCGGACACCACCAATCCTCGGATCAGGTTTTGTCTCCGTCCTCGGTACTTCCCGATGTCCAGGTCTTCTCTGTGTCGGGTCCCGCGTCTTCTTCCTGCAGACCGGGTTCCACGTCTTCCTGCTTGTAACCGGGTCCCGCGTCTTCCTGCTTGAAACCGGGTCCCACGTCTTCCTGCTTGAAACCGGGTCCCGCGTCTTCCTTTCGAGTTGCACACGTTCCGCCTTCTTCCTCCCTGTAACAGTCATTCCACTCCTTTCTTATTGGTCCTGGGTAACCGCTTCCGGTTCTCGAAGGTGGGACTTCCGGGTTGTAGCCCCGTTCGCATCCCTGCGAAGACAGATGAGAGGAGTCTGGAAATCGTAGTCATGGGGATCGGTAAGGCAGTCTCTCACAGTCAGGCACTGAGGTACTTCCGTTAGAATCTGATTTGCAACATTTAACTATTAACACTATAGAAATACCTTCACCTGCTGATGAGGTAAGAGAAATTCTGCCAATTGATTCATGTGTAAGCTCACTTGATAATGAACGTGCAACAGATCCAACTTGTGAAGTGCTTGTTGGTAAACATGCACTTGACATGATGGCTGATTCAGGCGCTCCTGTCACAATTATTTTGGATCTTACTTTTGACAAATTGTGGGCATCTTCAACTAGACTTTCAAAATTTGACATTATTCCAAAGGCATACGGAGATAAGAGTATTGATATGCTTGGCTAATTCATGTCAGAAATAATTTGTTTAGGGAGAAAAACCTTTACTAAAGTCTACGTGGCCATTAAAGGAAAAAAAAATTGTGGGTTGGCAAGATTTGGCCAAGATGACATTGAGGCTGGTTCCTGGTTCTAAGAATCCAGTTCAATTGAATGATATTGAGATTAAGCATGGGCGAATTTTGCGAATCTCGCGTTCGCGAATTTTGCGGATTTGCAAACTCGCAATCCGCAAAATCCGCGAATTCTCGCGAATTTGCGGATTTTTTTTTGTGTTCGCACGGGTTTCTGCCAGTTCGCAAGGGTTTTGTACAATTTCGCAAACGCGAACCTACCTGTCGGGTCGCAAGTTTTGCGAACTTGTTGTTTCTACGTGTCCAGCCTGTTTGGGACACTCTTCTTCATCACTGCCACTCTCTGTCACCACTGCCACTCTCTGACTACTCATGCCACCCTCTGGCCCACCCATGCCACCCTCTGTTTCATCACAGCACCCTCTGGTTGTCCAGTCAGTGTACATTATTGTGGCAAAGCAAAGCACACCTTCCCTGCCTCAAGTGACCTGAATTAATTTGGGGCTGATTAATGTGTCACAGAATATTTTTTTAGCTGGCACCTGCTTCCTTAGTGCTTCCTGATTAGTGATCTTTTGCACTTGCTAAGTGCTTTCATTGTTGCAAAATTAGTTACAACACCTGCCCTGCCCCAACTGACAATAATGAATTAGGGGCTGATTAATGGATTTGAACTTCAAGCCTGGCTCCTGCTTGTCTCCCTTAGCTGTAATTCAGGACCTTTGTGGCATATGTGTAACTATTCTGAGGTTCAGAGCAGGGTCACATAATAGTTGCAACTGGCAACTGAACTCTGGAGGGGCCCCTCAGGAAGCACTACAGGAAATGGCTACTAATGATGAGCCTGAACTTTTGAACCTGGTAAGTAGTTTCAGTTTTGCTAAGATCGTATTTCTGCAATTTAGCGCTTATTCGCGGGTCGCGAAGTTGTACTGGGAAGCCGCGAACTCACGCGAACAGTGCGAGCAAGCCATAAAATCCGCTGCTCGCGGATTTGCGGATTTTGCGGGAGATTCGCGAATCTCGCGGATTGCGAATTTACCGAAAATCCGCAAAATCCGCGAGCGAAACGGATTTTCCGCCCATGCTTAATTGAGATATCACTAATAGATGAAGACAATAGTTCCATTGTTAGTGGCATAATTGAACAGTTTCCAGAGGTGTTTAACTCAAAAATAGGGAAAATTAAAAAATTTGAACATCTAATTAAATTGAAATCTGGCGCTATTCCAGTTTCACATAAATTGAGATCTACTCCCCTTAGCGTTAGGGAGGATTTGAAGAAGTTGTTAGAAAATATGGTCGCAGATAAGATAATTGAGCCTACAGACTCATCACAATGGGTCAGTCCGATCGTGATTGTACGAAAGAAGAATTCAAGTATTCGCCTGTGTGCGGACCTTCGCTCATTAAATAAGAATATACTGGTTGACTGTCATTCCATTCCCAAAATCCAGGATCTCCTTGTTGGTATTGATGGCTCCAAATTATTTACTCTGTTGGATTTGCGAAGCGCTTACCATCAGATTCCTTTATCGTCCCAGTCAACCGATTTAACAACATTTATAACGCCCTTTGGTGCTTTCAAGTACTTGAGATTACCCTTTGGACTGGCATCAGCCGCTAGCGTTTTTCAAAGGTTTATGGACTCCCTGCTTTACAAGATCAATAATGTTCAGGCTTATCAAGATGACGTTTTGATCTTTTCAAAGAATGTTGAGGAGCATGTTAGATCTTTGAAAGAAGTGCTCTCACGTTTTAGGAGTGTAGGTATCACTTTAGGTAAGGACAAATGCAAGTTCTTTAAAACAGAAGTGGATTACCTTGGTCACTGCATTTCCTCTAGTGGTATAAAACCTAAATGTTCTCTTACAAAGGCTATATCTGATGTTCCAGTTCCAATTAACAAAGGTATATTAAGGTCTTTTCTAGGCATGACGGAGTACTACTCCAGGTTCATTTTAGGGTACTCGCAAATTGTACAACCTTTAAGGGATCTTCTTAAGAAAAATGTTAAGTTTGAGTGGTCTGAAATTGTAGATAAATCTTTCAATACTATTAGGAAGGCAATTCTTAATTCTCCAGCTTTGTCATCTTTCACCCCGGAGTTAGGTGCACAATTTCAGTTGATGCAAGCCAGCTTGGTCTAGGCGCTATCTTGTGTCAACATATGGGTTCAATTGAGCGTACAATAGGTTTTGCATCTAGGTCCCTTTCCATTGCAGAGAGGAATTATTCAACTATTGAGAGAGAAGCATTGGCTTGTTCATGGGCTGTGGAAAAATTTGAAAGCTTTATTTGGGGAACACACTTCATCTTACTGAGTGATCACAAACCTTTGCTTAATTTATTGAATGGTAATGGAACTGGTAAAGCTTCTGCACGTCTTGTGCGATTACTTTCAAGGTTACATGAATTTAATTTTACCGTTCAGCATATTGCTGGTGGTCTCAATGTTAGAGCGGATTGTCTGTCTAGGCTCCCTCTTCAAGAGAACAACGTAGAGTCAAAATTCAGTGATGTTGAATGTGTAGTAGCCTCAATTGATGTTTCAAGAAAAGATTTTCCATTCTTAACACAAGATATTTGGTTGAATGCGTATACGGATGATGAGGTGTTGCAAGCTGAGAAAAACATGGTTATCAATAGGTGGCCTAGGGAACGTTCTTTACCTGCTTCACTTAAGTCGTATGCTCAGGTTTCTCAAGAACTTTTAATTGTAAAGGATGTTTTGATGCGTGGAGACCAATGCATTCCACCTTCTTCTACTCGCATGAAGTTGGTGGAATGCGCACATGAAGGTCATTTAGGTATTGGTAGTACATCTAGGAAACTTAAAGAGTATTTCTGGTGGCCTGCTTCAGACAAAGATGTTGCCTTATTCATTGATAAATGTGATTTTTGTTTATTGTCAGATAAACACTGGAGGATTAACAAACTTCCTCTTCACCATGTAACTATTCCACAAGAAGCATGGTCAAAAATTGCTCTGGACTTTGCTGGGCCGTTTGATTTACTGCCAAGTAATGAACGCTTCATAGTGGCTTTGATTGATTATCACTCTAAGTGGGTGGATTTGGATTTTTGTGACTCACCCACTTCTTCTGCTGTTATAACATTTTTGGACAGTGTTTTTTACAGAAGGGTTTCCAAGAGAAATAGTCACCGATAATGGTTCACATTTTTGTTCCATTGCCATGCAAAATTACTTTAAAAGGCAAGACATCAAGCATTTGAGGGTGGCACTCTATTCTCCTGCTTCTAATGGCCTTATTGAAAGGATGAATAGGTTTTTGAAGGAGGGTGTTCAGACAGCTTTGTCAAACAATCTTGCAGTTGAAGATTTTTTAAGAAAGAAAGTGTGGTCATATTTGATCACTCCACATTCGACGACAGGTATTTCCCCCTTTAGACTTTTGAAAAAGAGGAACCCTAATGGTGTCATTTGCCCCAATCGGTTAAAGGATTTGAGCAAAGACACGTCTTCTTGTATTTCATGTCAGGATAAAAACACTTGGAAGGAGAATGTTTTAAAAAATCAGAATTTGCAAAAGAAATATTTTGATGCTTCTTCTCGTTTTGTAACAAAAGATTTTCAGGTTGAGGATTGGGTTTTGTTCAAGAACCCAAATAAGCTCAAAAAGGGTATGTCTAAGTTTTCGTCTCCCATTCAGGTTGTAAAAGTTTCTAAAGGTTCAGTCTTCCTTGAAGGGAGAGGGTGGTGGAATAAGAGAGCTATTGTGAAAATTTCAAATGATCAAGCGAAAAGAATTCTCTTACAAAAATCTGATTCCGCCATTCATGAATGTTCGCATTTCCCTTTAGGAGCCCCTTCTGACAATGTTTCGTGCAATGTTTCTTTTCCTGTTTTTGCTTCCACATCGTCTGAAGGTACGGTTTTACATTCTACTCCTATTTCTGTTCAGAGTAGCTCTTCAACAAATGATATGTGTATACAGTCCAGGTCTCATCGTAATTGTTCTGTTCCTTCAAGGTTTAGAGACTTTTACATGTCATAAGTTAACTTTATACTTTTTTAAATTTTTGTTAATGTTATAGGAAGGGAGATGATGTAAGGTAGCCTTTCTTCTATGTTATTTATTTATGTATATTCTGATGCACGCTACATGTTTCAACCAGCTGGCACGCTCTATTGTAAGATCAGCTGGTTCCTCGCAGAGGAGTGTATCTTCAAACGTATTTATGTTTGAAGATGCATCCCTCATGAGGCATCTTACAGTTAGCGCCACAGCTGTTGTAAATGTCATTAAGCTGTTGGACTTACTGCAAGGCGATAGCATTCCCGTGATGTTGCTGATTTGAACTTATAATAAATCTACCTTTTTTTGGATTACAACCTCCTTCTGATTCCCATCATTCATGGATCAGTTTACCTTCTTTACACCAGTGCACATAACTAATATATAAAGCATAATCACTGTTATAACTCAGACAAATAGGCTTGTGTTACCACTGTTAGTATGTGGGATTACATCACTCATATGGGTCTGTGGTGATTTATTATAGACATCGTATTGGACCAGAAGGTATGTGTTGAAACACTTTCTGTGTTGTGTTGTGTACATTATATGTAATATCTGTTAAGAATTTCACTTTATTTGGGTGATTTTTGGTGATTGGGCTGTTGGTGAGAACTCACCTTGTCCTCTTTCATTTGGATTAGATTAACCCTCCCCCTCTGTTCCTACCTCAAGACCTTTATGGAGGGTCTCAAAACTTTTGGATTTACAGATGATGACTTCACGGCACTAATAGGAAGGGCCTTGACAAGTGACAATGCATCTTCCTTACAGCCTAGTGATAATGGAAATTGGAATAATCTGTTAAATCTAAAAAAGAAACTTAAGCACATGGAATCGCATGCACATTATATGCTTGAATATTTGCGAGCAGGGGTTATACCATCTGGCCTTACGGTACATAATGTCCCGGCACTATTTGTGGAAGTCCGTAAGTTTCTGGAGCGGTGGTCACTTATTGCTAACTGCTGCTCCAGCGACTGGATGTTTCTTATAATAGAAACAGCTAGAGAGATGATGGAGGTACTGAGCCAGGAAATTACATCACTGGAGGAAAAATTGAATACCTCCACAGCTATGGAGGAAGCCTAGGCTAGATTAGAAAGAATCAATACAGACATGAAGGACTTTGAGATTTACGTAAATAATAACAAAAACTGACAAGTTAAGGAAGGACATTAGGTGGTATACCCAAGAGAAGGCCTATTCATAGCTTAGCTCTATTTACGATCGGGACTCGAGTTACAATCAGGGCCGTCAGGGAAACACAAATAACTATCGTAGGAAAATTATTAACTTCTCCGATACGTATTCATCTGACTCTGATAATGATATTGCTCAGGACATGGGGGAGGCCCAGTATGATACTCGTCCCTACAGGGGTAGCCAGATGGGACAGCAACCATTTCGTGGCCAATCTCTTTTTTTACCGAGGGGACAATATCGAGGGAGGAACAAGAGATGGGCACCAGACAGAGGGGAACCACAACAGATGACCCCTCAACATCTGCAGCCATACTTGAAAACCCGGAACCAACAGTATTTGCGATAGAATCGTCTAAGGTAGGGGACCAGAAAAGAGCAGATGTGTTGCCCATTTTTAACCTGTTGTCTGTAAATCTAGACCTAGAAGAACGTTCTGTTCTTAGTCGTGGTCTGACATTTGTCCCTAGCACACAGCCTAATTTGTTCAAGTTGCATGAGGACCTGTTCTCCTTTTTCGGAAAAATGAGACTAAATTTTTTTTTTTAGGATCGGCCAATGGAACTTGAGGATGAGAACCAGTCGAAATGTAAGCCCCATCTCAATTTACTCCAACTTTAGAGATGGTGGGACCAGAAGGGAACATCTTTGAACAGAATGTGATCAAAGAGATTGCCCGGGTTATCAAACATCTTCCTTCGATGTGGAGCAACCTATCACCCACAGAGAATATAGGTTTGCAAAATATTAAGCTAAATAAAGATCTGATTATAAAGCCCTATGATAGGGGTGACGGTATAGACGTTATGAACAAAATTGACTATGATTACAAGATTTCCAAAATGTTGGTGGTTGTCCCTCAACACTATAAAAAATCTCTCCCTAGAGAATTATCTAAGTTGAGAAGTACCATCCAGGAAATGAGGGGCAGAGCACTAGAGCGTGGCAATATTTGCCAGGAGGAATGTAATTTCCTCATTAAATATTGTCCTAAAACCCCAGCATTATATGGTCTTCCTAAGATGCACAAAGATTGATCCACCTATGCGTCCTATTATATTGACCATTGGCTCGAGTACTGAGCCACTCTCTAAATACATTGATTCTTATCTGTGTCCTATAACACAGACATATGCTTCTTACATTGATGATTCTGGATATATCATCAGTAAACATGAGGGTATGCCGTTTAATCCTATCACTGAAATATTAGTAATGCTTGACATTGAGGCGTTATATACTAACATTCCTTAATGTCAGGCGTTAGAGGCGGTAGCTTCTCTTTTGCAGAGATCCCCTGGAAATAGACCTGATGGCTTTGTGCTTGAATGCCTTGAAATAGTTCTTATGAATAACTTTTTCGAATTCAATGGATCGCTGCATCAACAAGTAAAAGGCACCAGCTTGGGAGCATCCTGTGCTCCCAGTATTACGAACACCTACATGGGAGAATGAGAAATCAAGAATGTCTTCAATGAAGCAGCTCCATTTTTTGACAATGTCGAAACATGAAGACACTTTATTGACGTCATTTTCTTTATTTGGAAAGAAGATAGTGACTCTTTGAATGAGTATATCTTTTAGTTGAATGTAAGCAACAGCAATTTGAATTTTACAGCTAAACGTAGCTCCCATCATGTAGAGTTTCTGGACATCCTGATCTCTGGGTCTAACAATATCCTAGAGGTTAGTTTGTTCAGAAAACCAATTGCAAAAAATACCATCTTACAGTATAAACGTTACCATCCTACCATTCAGAAGGACTCAATCCAGTTTGGTGAGTTCTTACGGGTGAGGAGAAATTGTACCAACATATCTGAATTCCATAGACATGGGGATGCTCTCAGAACAAGATTGCTAGCCAGGGGCTACCTGAATAGATTAGTTTGACATGCGTACAAAAGGACTAAGTATTACAACTGTGATGCCCTTTTGGAGGGAACACATTGTACCTCTAAGAATCAGGTAGTTTGTGCCATTTTTCATTCTCCTTTTAATTTCAAGATAAAAAACATTATTCAGAAGAATTGGAAAATGTTGAATAACAACAACGACGAAACCCAGTTAGAACAACCACTGATGGCCTACCGCAGAAATCGCAATTTATGCGACATCCTGGTACATACCAGACCTTGCACACAGAACAACATGCGTCAGACTACCATACAAGGTCTTCCAATTTTGATGGGTAACCACAAATGTGGATCTTGTCATGCCTGTGACACTGCTATGGTTACGGACTCCATTGTGTATCAAGGAGTTAACGTTTAGTTAAAAGATCTCACGAAGTGTAGGAGTCAGAGCATTATTTACATGCTGACCTGTCCATGCAAACTAGCTCATATCGGTGAGACCTCGTGTGAATTTAGAGTAAGATATAGCGAGCATAAATCGGCGATACGCACTAGTAAGACCATAGCTCTGCTTGTCCAACACTTTATTGAAAAAATCACGCTGAAGGGGATATCAGGTGGTGTATTTTGGAAGTTAAAGGATAGGTAGGAACACCCATGGAGAAAATTCGTAAAAGAAGGGACACCTTCTGGATTTTCACTCTGGACAGTGTAAAACATGGGCAGAACGAAGAGATTAAGTGGAACATCACAAAACCGTGCTAAAACTCAGGTGCTGATAATGGAAATTATATTTGAGTAATGCATATCAGTAATAGCAATGACGAAGTCTCATTGTGGCCAGGGATAACAGGGTTTGGCGGCTGTATTTTGGAGAGATTTGTGTAGTAAATACGTATGTTGAAAGTGGTATTTTCCATCTAGCACATATAGTTCTATTGGAATGATGGGAGTAGACGGCTGTCTACTCCCAGTATTGATCTTGGTCCGCACAGAATTGTGATGTGTGTTTTAAAATTGTCAGTCGAGCATATGAGGGCTGTAAGTCATAAACGGCTGTCCATTGAGGAAGTTGGAATTTGCTATTTTCAGATTGTAGTATTTAGAGTTTTGTGGTAGGGATTAAGGTATTGTGACTTGGTACTTTAGGCGGCTGTCTATTTTACTAATAACTGGATTGGAAAAGATCGATGATAGCCTGACATATTGTGGGCTTCGGCTTAGATTACTGGTGTACTGTTACAGATATAGGATTCATGGTGAGCAACATGGATTTTTGTACTACAAATATCAGGAAGTGAATTAACATCTTTAATGGGGACAATAACGGTGAATTTGAATGAACTTTTTAATAGTCTTTGTCTGCATCTTTGGATGAAGTACTCTGACAAAGGTTTGTATTGTTAAATACCGACCCAGGTGCATTTCGATATTGTTTACTGGGTGGAATAAAGCTTCTACCCATGTTTAACATGGCGCAACCTTTTTTCGGCCGTTCATGATCTACGGCGCACGCGCCGACTAGACCTTTTGATGCTTTGAGAGCTACTAACCCTACCAAGATGGCGTCCCCCATGTCGCGGTTGGTGAGTCCGAGGTTAGCGTCTAGAACTCACCAGTTGAGTGTGATTGCGATTTTGGCGTGCGTTTTTTATAAGGACTTATTGGGTATAAATGGCTGTGTTTGAATGCAGGGTATTTACCGACCTTCTGTGGGGGAGACCGTATTATTGTCGGAGCGATTTTGGGGGACGTATATGCTAATTGTAAAAGGTGTGATAATATGCTGTCGAGACTGCATGTAGGAGTAATTTTTCCTTTGTCGACTAATATTGAGTACAGTACAGTCTCCTTTTAATGTGAGTCGGGGGGTGGCTGTGTTATCGCACCTGGTATCGGCTGGGAAGATTATTCAAGTTTGTAGCCGATACTTGAAACAGTGGAGAGTTTGGGATCTTTTAGAGTAGCGCAAGTGGTAAATAGAAGCACATAATTTGTCGCATTTTTTATACAGGTATGGTGGAAAATACTTTTTCTAGTGAGCTCAACTTTGAAGTGTCCGATGGTGAGCAAACGGTGTTCTCCTTTTAACAGCTGCTTTGCAGACAAACGGAAGGACTATGCTTTGGTTCGACTTTGTGTTGAACAATGACGGGCGTCTAAACTAAAGAGAGGAACTCGACATTTTGAAATTTTTTAAAGTACACATGAAAGGTACTTTGTTTTAGTTTTCTGAGGCAATAGCAATAAGGCAATAAGCCAGGGTATTTTCCGACTTTTTCCATGGGTCAAAATCGGATTTATATTTTCTTATGCAGGTGCACTTGATTGACAGCAGGCTGATAGTGACTTTCTTCCAAACTAATCAGCAGTACAAACGACTGTACCCTTCAGTAAGATGCTTGGGTTAAGTAGGGGCCTGGGTGTGACAGAGACTGGAGAGGATATATGTATTTAATGATATATCATGGCCTTCCCCCTTTCTTCCTTGATAGGAAACGGGCATTCTCCTGTACGTTGTATTGTTCTGGGTATCTTATATACCTCAGTAGTGGACATTCCCGCCCCGTCCCGCCCCATCAGTCCAAATTCCATCCTCTGGATCTTGGGGTCCCCCAGGGCTCCTCGCTGAGTCCCACGTTATTCAATCTTTACGTGAGACCGCTGGCTGAGGTTGTCAGGCACTGGGGTATGACCATGGTGTCATATGCTGACGACACTCAGTTAGCGGTTACGATCAGCAGGGATGCGGACGTGGATGCCCCTAGATTCCAGAATGGACTCCGGGCGGTCGCCAGCTGGATGACCTCCAACTGTCTCCAGTTGAACGCAAATAAGACGGAAATTATGATCTTTGGCAAGCATACGGAACTCTGGGGAGACAGGTGGTGGCCTTCGGATTTGGGTCCTACGCCAACTCCAGTCGCTGAGTTAAAAAACCTTGGGGTGTGGCTTGACCCAACTCTCACCTTTGTCTGCCATACTAAGCGCACGGCGGCCTGCTGCTTTGGCATCTTGCGTGGACTGCGTCCCGTATTAAAATTATTTGATGCTATCACCAGGCAACTTGTGATCCAGGCAACGGTGATCTCTCGGCTCGATTATGCCAGCTCCCTTTTAGTTGGGCTAAATCAGGCCGAAATCACCCGCCTGCAGCTCGTACAGAATGCAGCGGCTAGAGCTGTTGTGGGCTTACCTAGATTCTGTCCCACAACCAATACTCTGCGCACCCTGCATTGGCTACCGATTGTGCGAAGGATCCAGTGCAAGGTTCTCTGTGTAGCCTATAAGATTCTCAAGGGATCCCCTGCCCTGATTCTTTCTAACCTCTTGTCCCGTTATGTCCCGGTCCGTGCCTTAAGATCTTCGGACCTAGAACTTGCGGTCGTCCCCCGTTTCAAGCGCTGCCTGGCTGGCGGATGCTCATTTCAAGTACGCGCCGCGGTTCTGTGGAACTCCCTTCCCCTTGAAATCCGTGCCCTCAGGGATTTGCTCTCTTTTCGTCGAGCTGTTAAAACTCTTTTGTTTCCTTAGATCTTTCCTTTTACTCTGTCCAGTTGTGTTGTGTTGCTACCTTGTCGGGCGCCAGGACGCTCCTTTGCTGGAGCATCTGTGCGCGTAATAAATGATTTTAACATAACATAACATAACTTAACATTTCTTTTCAGTAAGTACCTATTTATGGACCATCACAGGGGATGATAGAGTGGTCTACTTTGGTGATATAGATCTAGATGATATAGAATTGCTGTATTGCCTTGTGCAATTATGGAGGATTAAGTGTGTGTATAGTGTATATAAATGTGGTGGAGGTGTATTAATATGATGAGCATGTAAATTCAGTTTTTTATTTTACACTTAGTAAGTAGGTGCAAGATAATTACGGAAAATTCACTATCATTGGGACACATTTTTTCAGTGTATACACTGTTTTTTGGGATAAGGTGGCACTGTTGTAATAAATCACGTATCAAGAACACTTAAAAATCTTGGCAAATTGTTCCAATCAGTGTCATTGAATTGTGTGATCATGGGCGGTTAATTTATTGATGTTTTATATATATTTTTCCAGGAAATCCGAGGGGGTAGAGAACCAGTGGTTTGATATCTGGCGGGTTCTGATGAAGGTGACTTCTACTGTTTCTGTATGCCACCGAAACGCGTTGCCCAAGTCCATTTAAAATCCTGCTATAAGCAGTAACCCTGAAGAGGGTTACAGAGACTGAAATCAACGAAGTGTGTTAACTTGTACAGATATATATAGTTGTGAATGGGATATGTATGTAGTATAAGAGATGTGAATGCATGAGTGATTGGTATGTTTGTGTTAGTTCTCTACCTGAGAGTGAATATATTGTAATATGGAAAAACAATCTTGTATTGTAGACTGTTGAGGATATGGTAAATATGTATTTTTGAAAAGGTTATATGTTGAAAATAATGATGATAAAATAAGAGTATTAATGAAAAATAGTAAAATAAAATAAAGTCAAACTAAAAAGTAAGGTGTACATGTTTTTGAATTTTGTTTTTTTGGAGAGCCCATGTTTGAATTCATATTTGAATCATAGGAAAGAATATATAGGCCATGAGGGAGCAATTTGATAGTAGTTTGTTGTTTTCCCCTCTTCTCACTGACCTCAAAAAGAATTCCCTTGAGAGGGGGCCCCATAGTTTTTTGCACAGAATACTAGAGGATTCTTATGTAATGTTCTTCCCAAATGAGTTGGTATTACCTTTGAAATATTGGTTGAAATTCAACGTGCACATTGTATTAGCCCTCCACGTAAAGACTCAAATTCTCGCTTAAGACCCCTCATTGCTTGCTTCTTGAGACATGAACAGGTGAGACCACTATTAATGGTGGGGAACACACAAGGTTCATACATATATGATGGTCATGAAATCCACATGGCAGCTGATATCTCAAGAGAAACTAATGAAAGAAGAAAGGCATTCCTATCTATGAGACTTCAATTGCGGAAAATGGACATCAAATATGGTTTGTTTTACCCAGCTCGTTTCTGCATCACCAAAATGGCGACTCAATAGATTTTTATTACCCTGAAGATTTACAACACTTCCTGGATGGCATGAAAATTTAGGATATGGCCATACAACATAATCCTATAGACCAGTCTTCCCAAGGTTCTAAATATTCTCAGCAACTGTCAGATAGTAGACATCGCAACACCAGTGAAGCTCGTCATTGTGGCAGAGACATAGAACGAACAATCCGTACCCATGAAGACAAAGCCTCTGCCTTACAGACAGTATCTACCTTCACACAAGACCAGCATAGAGATATATCTCGCTCCCCCTAAAATATACTTCAGATGGAGAGTAGGCCTTGACGATATCTACTTTTTATTACAGAAATAGTTATAGCTAGTATCCTTTTCATAACTATTTTCAAATCCCTCACATCAGAGACTGACTAGTATATGGTTCTTAAGCTTTAAAGAAAATGAGCTTCTACACTTTGGACAGATAAGTATTACCTACATTTTTCATTTATTCATTGTTATTATATATTAGATAGTATTTAAATTTATAATTGCATCTAGGCTTATATTATTCAAAGTTAACCTATGATCGGAAATATTATGTTATATTTAAGGCTTATAATGAAGAAATATTTATTATATGCTATTTCAAGTTGTGCACCATAAGATTTTAGAACCACATGTCCTCTACTATATTTGAAGCAAAATGTTTTAGCTTATTGTTTAAGTCTCAGCATTTCATATGGTCAAATTCTCTACACACTTTATGAATTACAGATGTTTTGGTATATATGTATGTGTCTTATTAGACTTAGTCTCCTCCTTTCTAATAGTCAATGTTCTACATAAATAGGTCCTCAGACCTAACATTTCTTCTTATATAGTCCTAGTTATGGTTATATCCACCTGTACACCAGA